>NW_006922245.1:397940-409211 GCF_000298275.1 Orycteropus afer afer
AGGATAATATTTACTAGTATAGATTTTAGGATTTCAGCATAACTTTTCAAGGGGCACAATTCAATCCTAACACTTACTGAGAATCCTTTGTATGTGACGAGTCTTATTTCTTGATGCGTTTTGTCTTTGGGCAGTTTGATTATAATGTGCTCAGTGTGGATCGTTTTGTGTTTATCCTTCTCGGAGCTTTTGAACTTCGAGGATGTGTAAATTCTTGTCTGTCATGAAATTTGGGATGTTTTCGACCATTATTTCTTCAAGTATTCTCTCTGCCTATTTCTCCATCTGCTGTCCTCCTTGGTCATAGTCACAATTAATGTATCTTATAGCGATTGTATGTCCTCAATGCCTGCCATAACACAAATGTAGCACTGATTTTGTTTGTGAATGCATATATTAAAATTTATTGAATTGTACATAATTTATCAATTATAAATCAATTAAAAATCAATTATCAATTATAAGTCAATTTAAAATGTCTTTAAAATTCAGTTTTTGGAAACTATCTTAACAGTGAAAATGTCTTTGTTCACAGAACGAAATGATAGAAGACAACTTCCTCATCAGAACAACACTTAGGAAATAATTACATAATGGAAATGTTTGACAACATATTATAAGACCTAAAAGTCAGGATTTTAAATGCAGTAGACATTTTCCTGACTTTAAAGAACCTTTCTCATGGTGTGTTTACATTAAATTTCTCACATGGCACATTATAGCACAAAGAATGTTATTTTTCAAGGAATTATCAAACTCTACATTGAAAAAAATATTTTCTCCAAATCCTTGAAACTCTTTTTTGGAGGAGGTAAGTCTGTGTCAGAGTCTCAAAGAAATCTAGAAATTCTGTGTACTGAGACAAAGACTTATAGCAAGGGAATTGCTATGGATGCATTTTCACTGCAGTCACTCAGGCCTTTGCTGGGACAGAGACAGCTTGATGGAGAAAATAGTTTCATGCAACAAAACTTGCTTACCAATATAATCATCTGTTTTAAGTTTCACGTGTATGTCACCTGGTCACATTTTGCATGGGGATATGCATTTATACTTCCTATGTATAGGCATTTTTCTCAAAAATCTTTCAAGAAATGCCACTGCCAATATATATATATATATATTTTTTACTAACTGTATGGTATATAACTACTTTTTCTTCAAAATACCTATTAAGTAGCATACCAATTGCTGTTGAGTTGACCCTATAGGGCAGAGTAGAACTAGTACCACTAGTAGAACTATTCTGCTCTGCCCCACTGGGATTGCAAGGCTGTAATCTTTACAGAAGCAAACTGTCACATTTTTCTCCTCTGGAGCAGCTGGTGGATTTGAACTGTTGCCTCTAGTTAGCAGCTTAGCACTTAACCACTGCACCGCCCCCCAAAAAACAAGAACAAAACCTACTGCCATTGAGTTGATTCTGACTCACAGCTCCCACCACTGGGTTTCCAAGGCTGTAAATCTTTATGGAAGTAGATTGCCTCATCTTCTTCCCATGGTAGGTTTGAACCACTGGCCTTCTGGTTAGCAGCCAAATGCTTTACATACTGCCCCATTACAACTCCTTCTGCACCACCAGGGCTCCTTATTAAGTGACATAGGCTGACTGTAGCATTAGTATATTCAATTTGTATATTACACTGAATATATTGAGAATTTCTCTGAGTATTGCACATGGCTAATGTGCTTGGCTGCTAACTGAAAGGCTGGAGGTCTGAATCTATCCAGAGGTACTTCAGAAGAAGGGGCTGGCTTTGTCCTCCTGGAAAATCAGAAAATGCTACAGAGCATATTTCTATTCTTACACCCAGGGGTTGCCAAGAATCAGAATCAACTTGATGGGCAAATGGTTATACTGGGGAAAAAAATGAATGATTTTTTAAAATCTTAATTCCTATTATTTGTTTCATCTATAAACATATCCATATTACAGATTTACAAATCTTGTTATTTAAAATGAATCCATTTTTATCTAATGCAAGGAAGCACTCAAGTTGTTAATTTTTTGGAGGGAAAGGGGAGAGGTGAGCTTCATTAAAAAATAGCTTGCTACTGTTTCTTGAAAATGAAGAATCAGGTTGTACATAAACATTCAAAAGTTAAATTTGCATATTTTTTTCTCCATCCACTTCAATGTTGCATCTTAGAATTTCCTACCAGCAGCCTTTAGCAGTTCTCAAAATAACTGTTTCATTTTTTTATATTAAAGCAAGCAAAAAACATGGGACAGAATATAAATAAATTAGTTCTTGCATTATTATAAATTTTGGTTTCCTTTATAGCCACCTGAGACTTCTTAACTGCCATTTATAACTGCACAAAGTAATCACGTTATTTTTGCTGCTATTTAAATATGATTCATTTTTCATGTAATAAAATATGTATAATTAAATATTGCAAACTTCTTTAATATAAGTGCACTCCCTTACCTGATGAAATTCTTTGAGTGTTCACAATTGGAATCTGTGAAGTATGCTGGTAGAGTTTGTAGTTTTGAAAGTGTCTAATTCATATAATATATATTTTTCTGCACATATTTCTTGGCCTTGAAAGAATCATTAATTCTATCTAACATTCCTCAAGGAATTGAAAGTCTGAGAATGGAAGAGAGATTTTCAACTTCGGATAACTTTTATATTCATTTACAAGTGCAAGCCCCAACAACCTTGAGGCTGCCACTAATACCAAGAATATTTCCCAATAATATTTTTATAAGACCATTGAAATAAAAAGATGATGAAAAGGACCTTTGTTACTTAGAGGGGAAAAGGACAAATTGCTTGGAATACTATTAAGTGAACAATTTTCCTGGAAGTAGAAGAGAGATGATGAGGTATAGGAGTTAATCATGACAATGATCCACTGTATTAATAAGGGAGAAATGCAAACTGTAATGGTCTCTGGCCCTAACACTTTAACATATTTAAAAATAAATCATTCAAGTTATGAATTTTTTATTTTAAAATATTACTAAGGAAAAAGAAACTTTTCTTATTGATAATTTTATTTATACATGTGTATGTGTGTGATCATATGTGTGTGTGTCAAATATGCTCTAAGCACTCTAAGATATGAAAAATACTGTTAGTTTTGGCTAAGAAGAAGAGTTCTACTACAAATCATAGAATCTTAGCTTTTTTTTTAAAAAAAAAACAACTTTTTATTGTGATTTGTGTGCAAGGTTTACAGTACAAATTGGTTTTCCATTCAACAATTCATACACATTTTGTGACATTGATTAAAATCCTCACAATGTTGCAGTGTTACCATTTACCTCTTCTTTCTTAACTATCTCTTCCTGCCTTCTGAGTTTGATCCCTGGGCAAATGCTGCCCTTTTGATCTCGTATGATTGATTGTTCTAAGGTGTATGCATAGCCCTGGTGATATCTTATTCTCCTAATTTCTTCATGAATGGAAGAAATGTAATCATCCGCTTACCTCAGAAGGATATGTGACTATCAAATAAAATACTAGAAAAAAAAGTCCTAGAAAAAATTGAAATGCTATACAAATCCAAGGGACAATTATTGATATTTAAATTATCTTTTGTTCATATGATATTTTAAGGGAAATAATCTGCTAATTCATTTGGCAATATATATTTCAAGTTACCTAAAGAAGGTTTTCTTTCTTCGGTTCATCGATGTTGGTCCTCTCCTGATAATCAGAAGGTGAACAATAAAGAAGTTATTTATTTTTTCATTATAACTGTGATACTTCCATATTGTTAGAATCCCTGCATGCCCATACACAGCTCTTAACTAGGAAAACTGAAGTTTCTAGATGACTTAACTAATTTTAAGGCAATCATTATATGGTGAAATAAATGCTATTTTTTTGTTTTAATTATATATAGTTAGTTGTATAAATTGACTACCAGATTAGTGTTGTTGTTGTTATGTGCTGTCGAGTCATCTCCGACTCATAGCGACCCCTCCTTGGGGTTTCTGAATCTACGGAAGTAGATTGTCCAACCTTCCTTCCTAGTAGTGGCTGGTGGGTTTGAACTGCCAGCCTTCTGGTTAGCAGTCCAGTGCCTTAGGCACTATGCTATCAGAGCACAGAAAATAATAGGAAAACATCAAAAATTAATATCAGTTAGAAAGATGCAGATGCAAATGATATTATGACTATTTGATCCTTTATGCTGCACTTGTACATAGTAGATCTGTAATAGATGTAGGGAGTCATCTGTTAATGATATTGAGAAATAGGCTTTGTGACATTCAATGCATATTGAGAGATATTGATGGAGAAATAAATGAAGACTTTAGAGGTATTATTACTCTAGATTTCATCTATTTTACTGTGACATGTCATGCTATGTACATAACCTATATTCTAACTTATTAAATGATAGGAATGTTAATATAGTCATTAAGATTTCATTATCTGTGAATGTAAGAGTATCTTAGGATTGAAAGTATTAAGGGAAAACACATGGAAATGGTAGCATCTTTTTGGCATTGTAAGACATACACTAAAAGCATTTGATCCAAAACCAAACCCACAGCCATAGAGTCGATTCTGACTCACAGTGATCCTGTAGGACCAAGTAAGACTGCCCTATAAAGTTTCCAAGGCTGGAAATCTTTATGGAAGCAGACTGCCTCATCTTTCTCTCACAGAGTGGCTGGCGGGTTCAAACCACTGACCTTTTGGTTAGCAGCTTGATAGAACTATAGAAATAGCAATGAAAGTAATCACATATGGATGGAAGAATTCTAATGGAATTTGAATATTGTTCTCAACAATGGACAATTGAAATACATATAAAAGTGTTTTTGAAAAATACAAGGAAAACCAAGGAGGGTAGGAAAAGCATCTTGGGGGTGAAACATTCTTGTCTCAGTTGGCAGGTCAACACAAGATGTTCATCAACAAACTAATTGAACTGTTTAAAATTTAACGAGTTGTTTCAATGTTTCTGTGGATACAGCTGAGATTTTAATTGACAAAAACATAACATTATGGGATAGTAGTTTGTGGAAGAAAGTGTTCAGGATTTGAAATCTCCAGATCTAGTACTGAATCCTGCCCAGGTGCACCACTTAATAAGTGGATATTTTTGGACAAATTACTTTACCATTCTGAACTTCAGTTTATTTATCTGTAGACATGAAATATATCTGAAAGTCCTTTATAAAGGGCTATTTAACATCCTATTATTAGAATGTATTCTTTTAAAGAAGTTTGGTTATATCTAATATTGTATTTGTTTAAGATGATACAGTAATTATTTGGAATGAGGATGCCTTGTAGGAAAACAAACACAGAGTTAAAAATCTTATGACATGCTTCTTCTAATAGCTAAGTGTAGTAAATTAAGGAAGTCCTTTTCCCACTCTGGAAATGAGTTTCCTCATTCCAAAAAACGAAGTGAGAGAATTAAATTACCTTCAACTTCATTCTCTGGTATTACTTACTTAAAATATACAGGGTATCTATATATTTGCAGCTCTGTGGAAAGACGGATGACTATATAACGAGCATATTTTCTTTAACCACAAAGTACTATGCATTTCTCACTATGTAATTGCTGCCCTAAATTTTTAAATGTTTTATTGAAGTACCACAAGGAAACACAATTATGCATAAAAATTAAAAATGTACAACTTAATGAATTTCCATAAAGTAAAAATACTTTTATAACCAGTATACAAATCAAAAAAGAACATTGAAACTCAGTAAGATGATAGAGTAGGCAGATCCAAACTAACATTTCCTGACAGAAGCATTGAAAATCAAGCAGAAACCATTAGAAACACCTTTGTCAAAACTTTGGAAAAGAGTCAAGGGTTTTTTGTTTTGTTCTGTTTTTACAACCACCAAACAAATGCTGAATCAAGAAACTTCAAAATGGTGAGAAAGCCTTGGGGTTTTCACTTGTCTATACCCCTTTACTGGCTTGGCAGCCAGAATGAACATGGCAGACTGTGTTCCCAGGGTGGGACACTTGTCCTTGGTTCCAGAGGATGCAGAGCAGATATTATGCATAAATTATTGAATTTCTTTTTTATAACCTGTTTGGTGCCCACCTGAAGGACTGAAGCAAAGCACTGTCTCTGTTTCACCTATCTCAAAACTCACTCCATTGGAAAAGTGGCAGGCATTATTCATCCATATGGGATAATTTAGAAACCCATACATACACCCAGGGCAAAACCCATGTTCAGAAAAGATCTGAGAAGATCCTAAGTGTTCACCTTGGACTGGTCTCTAGGCTGTGTTGTTTGTTTTGTTTATGTTCCTGGAATTCAAGGAAATGTCTGTCAAAACAACAGAGGCTTCTGTTACCAAGCATGACAAAGAATAAAATTTCTCCAAAATATATTTTGCAAAAGGCACTAAATCGATGGACTGATAAAGCTTACAACAATGGGGCGGGGGAGGAAGAAAGAAAAGAAACAATAGCAAATACCAGGGAAGGAGGGCTGTCTTATTTTCACTTTTACCACATTATATCTCTCAAATATTTCAACAAAAAATACCTAAGTATTTAAAAAAAAACTGTAAAAGTTAGTCCTGCTAAATAACAAAAATAAAGTAAAAGAAACTGTCCTTGCATAAATTCACATATTAGACATACTAGGCAAGGACTTTAAAACAACTGTCTAAAACATATTAAAGTGCTTAGGGAGAACATGAACAAAGAACTAAATGAAATCAGGAAAAAAATTATGAACAAAGTTAGAATAACAAAAAAGTTAGAACAACAAAAAAGTTATAAATTATGAAAAGAGGCAGAATAGATATTACAGAGCTGAAAAAAATAACTGAAATAGAAAATTCATTAGACTTCAACAATAGATTTGAGAAGTCAGGAGAAAGAAAGAATCAGTTTACTTGAAGACTGAATAAACTAAAACATCTAATCTGATGAGCAGGGGTAAAAATAATGAAGAAAAGTAAACAGAGCTTCAGGGACTTGTGGGACAATATCAAGAGAACCAAGACAATCATTATGATAATCCCAAAATAAGAAGAAAAAAAGTAAGGGAAAGAAAGATAATTTGAAAAAACAATGGCTAAAAGATTCCTAAATTTGATGAAAGGCATAAACACATAACCAAGAAGCTCAACAAACCCCAAGAAAGATCATTTTAAGAGATTCACACAGTGCCACATTATAATCAAAGAGTCAGGATCCAAAGAAAGAGAGAACAGTAAGCATATTCTTCTGAAGTATACCAAGGTTATTCTCTAATGAACCACAAATTAGACTACAAATATTGCCTCACTACATTTAAAAAAATTAAAATCTTACAAAATATTTTCTACCACAATGATATTAAATTAGAAATAAAAAACATAAGGAAAAATTGAAAATTTACCAATACATGGAAACTAAACAACATGCTCTTAAACAACCAAAGAGCTGAGAAAAAAACACAATAGAAATTAGAAAATATTTAGAGACAAGTAAAAAAATGAAAAACAAAGCAAAATGTCAAAATTTAGGGGATGCATTGAAGGTTGTACTCAGGGGAAAATTTATAACTGTAAATGCCTTGATAAAAACAAAGAAAGATCTTAAATCATTAACCTAATTTTACACATCAAAGAAGTAGTAAAAGAAGAGAAATTAAACCCAAAACTAGCACAATGAAGGAAATAATTAAGATTAAAAAAAAAAAAAAAAAACCCAAACTCACTGCCATCTAGTCATTTTGAATCATAGTGACCCCTCCTTGGGTTTCTGAGGAGGCATCTCAATGGAAGTAGATTGCCCAATCTTCCTTCTAAGGAGTGGCTGGTGGGTTTCAACTGCCAGCTTTCTGGTAAACTGTCAAATGCCTTAGGCACTGTGCTACCAGAGTGCCTATAAAAATGCGGAGCATCCCTGGGTAGGCTGAACCACTAACATTTCGGTTAACTGCAGAATGTGCTAACCAATTGTGTCACAGAGACCTTGATATAATTAAGATTAGAGCAAAGATAAACAAAATAGATGGAAAACAATAGAAAAATCAATAAAACTAAAAGTTGAACAATAAAATTGATCAATATTTAGATAGATTGCAAACAAAAAAGAAAACAGAGATAGAAAATGTGAATAACAAAAAATTAGAAATGAAGGTAGTAACATTATTACCAATCTTACAGAAATGAAAAGAATATAAGAGAATAATATGAACAATTGTAAGCCAACAAATTAGATAATCTGAATGAAAGACAAATTCCTTGAAACACATAAATTACTTAAACTGAATGAAGAAGAAATAGAAAATCTCAGTAGATCTACAAGAAATAAAGCAATTGAATCAGTAATCAAAGACCTACTAATAAAGAAAAGCTCTGCCACAGCTTCTACTATCCAGAGACCAGAAGAACAAGATAATGCCCTGCAACCACTACCAATGACTTTGATCAGGATCAACGTAAAATGTTTTGGACAGAGATGGAGGGAAAAAAGAACAAAATTCAAAAACATAAAGAAGACCAGACCTATTGGTCTGATGGGAGCTCTGGTGGTGTAGCGCCTAAGGCATTTGACTACTAACCAGAAGGCTGGCGGTTCAAACCCACCAGGCACTCCTTGAGAGGGAGGTTGGGCAATCTACTTCTGTAAAGATACCCCCTCGGAAACCCAAAAAGGGGTTGCTATGAGTCTGATCCGACAGTGAGTTTGGTTTTCTGGTTTTTATTGGTCTGATAGAGATTAGTGGAACTCCCGGGACGATGACCTTTAGACACCCTTCAAATATGGAACTGAACCCACCTCCAAGGATCAATTTCAGCCACATTAATACACAGGGGTATATAACACCAGAAAGGAATGTATTCCTAAATACAATCAACTCTACAAGACCAAACGGATAGCATTTGCCCCAAAACAAAGCTTAGAATGCAAGAGGGGGCAGGAGAAGGATGAATGAAAATGGGAAAACCAGGGAGGAGGAGGGGAGAATGCTGTTACATTGAGAGGACTGCAACCAATGTCACAGAACTCTGTATAAGGAATTTAATGGAAAACTAGTATGCAGTAATTTTTACTTAAAGTATAATGAAAAAAAAAAAAAAGAAAGAAAGAGGACTTCCAGCAAGATGGTGCAATAGGCAGACAAGCTACACAGACCCCCCTGCCACAAAGAAATGAGAAACCAATTGACAAAGATATAGAAGATAATCATGGAACTTTGAGCTTTGAAGGGAAGGATAAATAAGTGGATTAAATAGCAACTAGTAGAGGAACCTGAAAAGTGAATGAGGAGAGAAACAGAGCTGCGGACTGTTGGCTGTCCTGACAACACAGTCAATTTGAATATTTACAAATGGCATTCCCATCTAGGCAGAAACCTAAGAATCAGTTATGGTTTCCAAGGACTGCATGCACAACTGCATTGGTGGCTGACAACTAAAGAAGAAAACAGTGAAGAAGGGGACAAGCACAGCTGTGGACTGCTGGCTGTCCTGAGGATGCAGCCATTTTGAATGTATGCAAGCCATGCACCCATTCTGAATATTTGCAAGTCCAATCCAGGCAGCAACCTAAGAATAGGCTCCAATTGCTGAGGACAGCACAGACAACCTCACTGAAGGCTGACGACTATAAAGGTACAATTTTCCCCTTGTTACTCTTATACCCTACACCATCTTGGTGAACAGAGGTGTGGCCATCCCTCACCTCCACCCACCTTCTGGACTAGTAGGAATTCCATCACAGTCTGTGTGCCCTGACAGAGCCTGGGTGTCATGCCCCACCCCACCCTTAGTTTTGTTTTTGTATTTTGTTTCCAAATTATTCTTTTTTCTTCTTTTTCTTTTCTTACATATATATGACATATTTTTTTCTCTTACCAAAAGGTTCCCCAATTTTTTTTCTCTTACCAAAAGGTTCCCAAAGCCTGGTTCCCTTATTTTTCTTTCTTTTGATTCTTCGTGTCCCCCCTTTCTCTTTTTGCAGTTTTCTCATTTTTTTCTTTACTATTCTTTTACTTTTGCTCTTTTTTTTACTCATTCCCTCCTTGATAGATATTGTGCTTTTTTTTCTCTGTATCATTCTTTTGCCTTTTTAAAAATATGTTTTTCAAATTTTTCTTCTCTTTCATTGCCTTTCTTTTGTGTGTGTGATTGTTCCTATTTACGTATACAGTTCATGTTTTTGTTCTCTTATTTTTATTTATTTATTTTTGTCTACCTGAGTGGGAGACAGCAACTGTTTCCACATTACCCAACCATACCTGCACACTGAGAGAGGGCCACCACTTGCTTCTGCACCATCTGAACAATGATAGACAGCAGCCAATAACGGCACAACTCACCCTCAATTGCACTTCAAGAACAGCTAACAGAGATCTGTGCACATACTTTCATTCTATATCACAGGCACCAGGAGACAGGTGGTGAGTGTCTACGAGCTGCCAACTAGTGAGTAGAGGAGCACAGTACTTTGTTCACACAGGTATATAAAAATAAAAGAAAGGAAAAAAAATCTTGGGTGAACCACACTAACACACAACCACAAGTTAAATATAAGCACAATAATATCACAATATCACAATTTCTCAGAGATAACTGACCATCCAAATCCAGACAAGAAAAAAGATAAAGGAGTACAATCAACGGAGCAGGATATAAACCCAGAAAACATCCCTGAGAATGAAGTAGCATTAGAAATCTCTTAGAAAGAATTCAAAAGAATTATATTTAGGTACACTCAACTGATTGAGAGACAGATCAAGGAAAACACTGATGAAATTAAGGAAGACATAGACAAAACTCTAAAACAATTTAGGAAAACAATACAAGAGCAAACTGACAAAATAAAAAATTAGAAATGTCACAACAACAACAATTAGAAATCCAGAAGATTAATATTAAGATTTCAGAAATAGATAGCACATTGAATGGGTAATGGAGTAGAATTGAATCAATGGAAAATAGAATTAATGAGATTGAAGACAAATGTCTCAATACTACTTTGTTAAGGGATCAGTCAGAAAAAAAAGATCAAAACAAAATGAAGAAAGCCTAAGTTTCATGTGGGATATCATCAAGAGGAAGAACCCATGTGTAATCAGAATTCCAGAAGAGGAAGAGGCAAATAAAATTACAGAGAAAATTGTCAAAGATTTGTTGGAAGGCAATTTCCTTAATATGATGAGACAAGATATCCATTCAAGAAGTTCAATGAACTCCAAAGAGCATGTTGTTGTTATGTGCTGTCGAGTCGGCCCCGACTCATAGCGACCCCTCCTTGGGTTTCCAAGGCAGTATCACTACAGAAGTAGGATTGCCCAGCCTTCCTTCCAAGGAGTGGCTG
>NW_006922245.1:409727-411181 GCF_000298275.1 Orycteropus afer afer
TAAGGCAATTTGCTAAACCAGACCAACCTTACAAGAGATATTAAAGAGAGTCCTTCAGACAGAGAACCAGCAACAGCAAACAACAACCAATGATTAACACACAGAATGACATAACCCAGAAATCAATCCAATTATAAAATGATCCAACGTAAAACAAACTTACAAGACTGTAAACAGGGAACTAGAGACATCAATCACAACTACAAACCAAAAAGAGGGAATAAATAGTTTAAGTATACAGAAATTAAAAATGGTGAGGAAGTCAGGACAATTTCAAGATAGAACAGACTGTTATAAACTTGGGAAGACAATTATAAACCACAGGGTACCCTAAAAAATAAATAAACTTTCACATCAAAATAAGAAAAGCAGAGGCGCAAATATTTAGCAAAAACTAAAACAACAGCAATGAAGGAAATAATAACAAAATTCATAAACAAAATGACCTTAGCACAGAAAATTCTGTGGAACAAAAAATCAGCAACACCACACACACACACACACAAAAAAAAACACATAATAAACTGAGAGCAACAAATTCATACTTTTTATAATTACACTGAATGTAAATAAATTAAATGCACCAATCCAGAGATGGAAAATTGCAGACTAGATAAGAAAAAATGACTCATCAATATACTGTCTACAAGAGACTCACCTTAGACACAAAGACAAAAAAAGACTAAAAATCAAAGGTTGGCAAAAGATACATAAAGCAAATGCAATTATAAAAGAGCAGGGCTGGTAATATTAATTTCTGATAAAATAAGCATTAAGATAAAAAACACCATAAGAGACAAGGAAAGGCATTATGCAATAGGTAAAGGATCAGTTGAACTAGAAGACATAACTGTAATAAGTATCTATGCACCCAATAAAAGTGCCACAGAAGATGTAAGTCAACTTTAACAGAATTGAAAAGGCAAAGAAATGACTCCACAGTAATAGTAGGAAACTTTAGTACACCACATTATTTTTTTTTTCCAACTCCTCTCTTTCTCTCTTTCTCTTTTTTTTCAATTTTATTTTGGTGAAAACATACAAAACAAGTCATTTGCCAGCATAACAATTCCGTCATATACAGCTCAGGGACAATGATGATATTTTGTATGTTCTGCCACCATTATTGCTATCCTTTTCCAAAATATCACACCACCATTATAAAAAACTCAATGCCTCACAAATGAAAGTTTCCCCTTTCCCCACTCCCTTCTATTCCTGGTGACCACTAATAATTTTGGGATTCTGTATAAATATATATATTTTTTATTTTTCCCAACCTATCTAGGATGGTAGCCTCCCTTCTCACCCATCCCTGGTAACCAAAAAAGAAATTTTCTTTCTACGTATAAAAGTTTCCTTGATTTTTTACATTGGTGGACTCATACAATATTTGTCCTTCTGTGATTGACTTATTTTACTCAGAATAATGTCCTCCAAATTCATCCTTGATA
>NW_006922245.1:411332-412890 GCF_000298275.1 Orycteropus afer afer
CATATTACAGTCTCACCAGCAGTATAGGAGAGTCCCAATCTCTCCACATCCTCACCAGCATTTGTTATTTTCTGTCTTGTTGAACTTTGCTATTAATGCTGGGGTGAGATGGTATCTCATGGTTATTTGATCTGCATCTCTCTAACGTTCTAATGGTTAATGAGGAGCTCTGGTGGGGTAGTGCCTAAGGCATTTGACTGCTAATCAGAATGCTGGAGGTTCAAACCCACCAGCCATTCCTAGGAAAGAATATTGGGTAATCTACTTCCATAGAAATAACACCTCAGAAACCTTAGGAGGGGTCTCTGTGAGTTGAATTGACTTAACGAAAGTGAGTTTTTTTTTTTTTTTTTAATGATTAATGATCACGAACATTTCTTCATGTGTTTGTTGGCTGCCTGAATATCTTCTTTGGTGAAGTGTCTGCCCATTTTTTAAATTGGATTGTTTGTCTTTTTGACCATGATGTGCTCGAGTAGGCTATAAATTTTAGAGATAAGTCTTTTGTCCAATATGTCATTGCTGACTATTTTTTCCCATTCTGTAGTTTCTCTTTTTTACTATTTTAGAGAAGACTTTTAATGCACATCAGAATTTAATATTCAGAAGGTCCCAATCATCTAGTCTATCTTCCGCTATTTGTGCATCTTGGGTTATGCTTGATAGTTTATTTATGCCATAAATTAAGGCCCTTAAATTTGCCCTTATTTTTTCTTTGATGGACTTTAGAGCTTTATGTTTCACATTTAAGTCTTGGTACATCTGGAGTTAGTGTTTGTGTATGGTGTGTGGTACAGATCTTGTTTCATTTTTGTGCAAATGGATATTCCATTTTGCCAGCACCATTTGTTAAACAGACAATCTCTTCCCCATTTAATGGATTTCAGACCTTTGTCAAAGATCAGCTAACTGTAGGTCAATGGATCTATTTCTGGGTTTTCAATTCTATTCTAATGATCTATGTGTCTGTCATTGTACCAATACCAGGTTGTTTTGACAACTCTGGCTGTGTAGTAGATTTTGAGATCTGAGAGTGTGGGACTTCCTACTTTGCTCTCATTCTGTAGTGTTTTGTTTATCTGAGTTCTCTTTACTTTCCATATAAAATTAATGATTGGTTGATCCATGTCTTTAGAAAATGTTGATGGAATCTGAATTGGGATTGCACTGAATGTATAGATTGCTTTGGGTAGTATTGACAATTTCACAATGTTCAATCTTCCTATGCATTAGCATGGTAATACACCACTTTCAATGAAAGATAGAACTGGAAAGAAACTCAAGAAAGACACAGAAGAAGTAAATAGCACCATCAGCCAACTTGACCTTATAGCCATCTACAGAGCACTTCACCCAAAAAGAGCACAATATATATTCTTTTCCAGAGCACATGGAATATTCCCCAGGATAGATCATATGTTAGTCCACAAAGCAAGCCTCAATAAATGTAAAAACATTAAAATACTGCAAAACATCTTCTCAAGTCACAATGCTATAAAATTAGAAACCAACAAAAGGAGGACCAATGGGAAAAAAGCAAACACACAGAAACTGAATA
>NW_006922245.1:413156-415443 GCF_000298275.1 Orycteropus afer afer
TTTGGGACACAGCAAAAGCATTGATCAGAGGCAATTTATAGCAATAAATGCACATATTGAAAAAAGAAGAAGGAGCCAAAATTGAAACTTTAGCCCAACATCTCCAACAGTTAGAAAAAGAGCAGCAAAAAATAGCTTACGGTCACCTGAAGAAAAGAAATAATAAAGTTTCAAGCAGAAATTGATGAAACATAAAAAGAAAATGGAAAAAATTAACAAGACTAGAAGCTGCTTATTTGGAAAGATTAATAATATTGACAAACCATTAGCAACTTAACAAAGGAACAGAAGGAAAAAATGAAGATAACACAAATGTGAAACAAATGGGCAATGTCACAACAGAACTAACAGAAATGAAAAGGATAATATCAGAATACTATGTAGAACTGTACTCCAACAAATTTGAAAACCTTGAAGAAATGGGCAGATTTTTAGAAACACAGTACTTACCTAAACCAAAACAGACTGAGGTAGAAAATTTGAACATACCCATAACAAAAGAAATTGACTATGTCATAAAAAATTACCAACAAAAAATGTCCTGGTCCAAATGGTTTCACTGAATAATTCTACCAAACATTAAGAGAAAAGCTGACATCAATCTTACTCAAATTATTTCAGAACATAGAAAAGGATGGAATCCTCCCAAATTCATGTTATGAAACATAACCCCGATACCAAAACCGGGCAAAGACACCAGTAGAAAAGGAAAACTAAAGACCATTATCCCTCAGGAATACCAGGAAAACAAACTCACTGCCGTCAAGTAGGATCCGACTCATAGCAATTCCTCCTTGGGTTTCCGAGGCAATATCACTACAGAAGTAGATTGCCTGATCTTCCTTCTGAGGAGAGACTGGTGGGCTTGAACTGCCAGCCTTCTGGTTAACAGTCAAGTGTCTTAGCCATTACTCCACAAGAGCTCCAGATGCAAAAATCTTCAACAACTCTTACCCAATGGACTCCAACACCATATAAAAAAATAATACATCACTATCAAGTGGGATTCATACCAGGTATACAAGGATGGTTCAACATTAGAAAAACAATCAATGTAATCCATCAAATAAGGAAAATAATAAAATGATCATATCAATAGATGCAGGAAAGACATTGACAAAATCCAACACCCATTTCTTATAATAATTCTCAGAAAAATGGAAATAGAAGGGAAATACCTCAACTTAATAAAGGTCATATATGCAAAAACAATAGCCAACATTGTTCTCAATGGAGAGAGATGGAAACCATTCTCCTTCTGAACCAGAACCTGACAAGGATGGCCTCTATCACCACTTCTACCCAATATTGTATTGGAAATCCTAAGTAAGACAATAAGGCAGCAAAAAGAAATAAAAAGCATCCACATTGGTAAGGAAGAAGTAAAACTATGTCTATTTTCAGATGACATGATCCTATACATAGAAAACCCAAGGGACTCAGTAAGAAAACTGTTAGAACTTATTGAAAGATTTAGCATAGTGCCAGGATAGAAGATCAACATACAAAACATCAGTTGGATTCCTCTACACCAACAAAGAGGTCTCTAAAAATGAGTTAGGAAATCAGTACCATTTACAATAGCTACCAGGAAGATAAAACACTTGGGAATAAATCTCCCCAGCAAAATAAAAGACCCATACTAAAAAAACAAAAACAAAACAAACGAACAAACAAGCAAACAAAAAGCACTATTTCAAGAAACTGAAAGAGATCTACATAAATGCAAGAACATACCATGCTCATAGATAGGAAGATTGAACATTGTGAAAATGTCAATACTACCGAAAGCAATCTATACAGTCAATGCAATCCCAATCCAGATTCCTTCAACATTCCTTAAAGACATAGAAAAACCAGTCACTGATTTTATATGGCAAGGAAAGAGACTTCAGATAAGCAATGCACTGCTGAAGAAGAAGAACAAAGTAAGAAGTATAACACTGCTGGATCTCAAAACCTGTAATATGGTTACATAGTCAAACAGCCTGGTATTAGTACAATGATAGACAAATAAATCAGTGGAACAGAACTGAGAACCCAGAAATAGATCCACCCACCCATGGTCACCTGATATTTGACAAAGGACCAAAATCCATTAAATAGGGAAGATAAAGTCTCTTCAACAAATGATGCTGGCAAAACTGATATACATTTGCAGAAAAATGAAACAAGATCCATACCTCACACCATACACGAAAATTAACTCCAGATGGATAAAAGACCTAAATGTGAAACATAAAACTATAAAGATCATCAAAGAAAAAATAGCGGCAAACTTCAGGGC
>NW_006922245.1:416908-417392 GCF_000298275.1 Orycteropus afer afer
TCTATGGCCAGATTGTTTCACTGGAAAATTCCGCCCCCCCCAAAAAAAAAAACCCTTAAAAAATTAATTCCAATCTTTCTTAAACTCTTCCGAAAGAAACATAAGATGAAGAAACACTTCCTGGTTCATTGTATGAGGCCAGCATACCATGATACCAAAACCAGATAAAGATATCCTAGGTGAGGGAGGATATAATATGGTGTCCTGGTGACACACTCTGCACAGTTCTTCTACAACAGAAACCCAAAAACTCAGGTGAAACAGATACAGATGATAATCCTAGAACTCTGAGACAGAGCAAGAAAATGGAAGAAGAGAAGTGCAATGAGGCATGGTCATTTAGAGAAACAGAAGACATCATACATGGGCAAAGAGAAACCAACTTCATGGAATCCCCATTGAGACAGAGACACAGTGTGGACAGATCCAAAGTGAAACAAGGTGAGCAGAATATAAACTGGATCTGTGAAAGCAAAGTGTATGG
>NW_006922245.1:417697-419876 GCF_000298275.1 Orycteropus afer afer
CTTCCTTCCGAGGAGTGGCTGATGGGTTTGAACCGCCAGCCATCTGGTTAGCAGGCAAGTGTCTTAGCCACTATGCTACCAGAGCTCCCTAATAAAGATTAGAATAGAAATAAATAAAACAAAAAAACAATAGAACCACAGACTTCCAGAGGAATGACCAAAATAGGTGAGACAAAGTCTGGCCATTCTCACTTCCAAGGAACATTCTGGCTGCACCACTTCCAGAGCGTATTTGTTCATTCCTCTGGAAGTCTGTGGTATTTTCAGTATTCTTTGCCAACACCATAATTCAAAGGTATCCACTCTTCTTCAGTCTTCCTTACTCATTTTCCAGCTTTCATATACATATGAGATGATTGAAAATTCCATGGCTTGGGTTAGAGACACCTTAGTCTTCAAATTGGCATCTTTGTTTCTTAACACTTTAAAGAACTCCTTTGCAACACTTTTGCCCAGTGCAATACTTCGTCTGATTTCTTGACTGTTGCTTCCATGGGTATTGACTGTGCATCCAAGTAAAATGAAACCCCTGAGACCTTTGTTCTTTTCTCCATTTATAGTGATGTTTATTATTGTTCCAGTTGTGGGGATTTTTATTTTCTTTATGTTTAGGTGTAAGCCATACTCTATACTGAAGGCTGTAGCCTTTGATCTTCATCAGTAAGTGCTTCAAGTCATCTTTAAAGGTACACTTCTCCGAAGAGGGTATACAAATGGCAAAAAAAAAAAAAAATTAAAAATTCTCAACATCATCAGTCACTAAAGAAATACAAATTGTAACCACAGTAAGTTATTATTTCACACCCACATAGATGTCTATTATAAAAAAAAATATGAAACAAGTGTTGGCCAAAGTTGTGGAGAAATTAGAACCATCTTGCACTGCTGGTGGGACAATACAATGGTGCATTGTGAAAAACAATTTGGTGGTTCCTCAAAAAGTTAACAGTGAATTGCCATATGACTCAACAATTCTACTCCTGGAATGGATGCAAAAGAATTTGAAGCAGGAACTCAAGCCTATACTTGCATACTAATGTTCATTGAAGCATTATGTACAATAGACAAAATATGGAAACAATCCAAGTGTTTATCAACAGATGAATGGATAAACAAAATGTGGTATACACATAAAATGGAGTATTGTTCAGCCATAAAAATAAATGAAGTTCTAATACATGTTAAAATATGGATATGTCTTGAAAACAAGCAAAATGGAGTAACCAAAATCGAACCTACTGGCATCGACTCAATTCCAACTCAGTGACCCACAGGGTTTCCAAGGCTATAAATCTTACAGAAGTAGATTGCCTCATCTTTGTCTTGTGGGGATGCTAGTGGGTTTCAACCTCCAACCTTCTGGTTCACAGACAAGCATCTTACCTACTGCACCACCAAAATAAGGCAGATGTCTATCTTCAAATTCTTTGTTCATTTTAAAAATCTTTCTTGTCTTGTTTTTGGTTTGTATGAGTTTTATTTGTGGATATTGAACAGTTATAAGATTATAATTTACCAATTTTTTTTTCCATTCTTCAGGTTGTCTCCTCATTTTCTTGATAATGTTCTTTGATGTACTAAAGTGTTTAATTCTGATGAAGTCCAATATGCAGGTGACACAACTTTGCTTGCTGAAAATGAAGATGACTTGAATCACTTACTGATGAATATCAAAGACTACAGCCTTCAGTATGGCTTAGTGAAGTGTAAGGCAGACACAAAAGTACAAACGTATTATCCTACATATATGACATACATTGTTGTTCTGTGCCTTCAAGTTGGTTCCGACTCATAGTGAACCCATATGACAGCGTAGAAATGACCCATTGGGTTTCCTAAGCTGTAATCTTTATCGGAGCAGATCACCAGGTCTTTTCTCCCACAGCTCCACTAAGTGGGTTTGAACTGCTGACCTTTTTGTTAGCAGCCAAATGCTTAACCACATACAAATTCATAGAGACAGAAAGTAGATTAGTGGTTACCAGGATTTGGGAGGAGGGGGGATGGGGAGTTATGGTTCATTGGATACAGAATTATTGTTTCAGGTCATGAGAGTTATGGAAATTGATAGTTGTACAACATTGTGAATATAATAATGTCACTGAATCATACTAAATATGGTTAAAATGGCTAATTTTAAGCTTTATATATTTTACCACAATAAAATTATTAAAAGAAT
>NW_006922245.1:420246-424352 GCF_000298275.1 Orycteropus afer afer
CATTCCTACTTCCATAGTGATATTGCCTCGGAAACCCAAGGAGGGGTAGCTATGAGTCGGGGCCGACTCGATGGCAAATAACAACAACAACAATAATCAAATTTCAATTATTTGATGTTGGTTATTTCTTTAAATATCAAAGTTCTTTCAAACTGAATTAGCATATAGGATTCTGTGTACAAATAGTAGGCTGTTATTGTTTTCCTCCATACTACTTATTTTATAGAAATGACTTGGAAAATAAATAAGTACCAATTCAGAAGCTCAACGATCACCTATGCTTATTAAGGAATATCTATCACACATCTCTTTTCTTACCAGTTTATGGTGTTGGGCCTTGCCTTAGGTTCTTCTGAAGAAATGATTTTGTAGCTTGTGTAGCAATTCAAATAAGAGAATATGCCTCTGGCTGTGGCTATGTGACAGAAATCTCTGAATATTTTCTCAGTGATACCAAATATCTAGCTTTTTGAAATGTCCTAATTAACTCAACGTTTCTCAATCATCTAGATATTTAGCACTACACAGACAGTGTTAAACTCCCCATTGATCCAGTTCTCCTTTTTAACAATTTCCAAGAGACCAGAAATTTTGTGACCATGTATATAACTATGTTTTGTTTTGTTAATATATACCTGTGTGTGAAACCCAAGGAGGGGTCGCTATGAGTCGGGTCCGACTTGACGGCACATAACAACAACGTGTGTATTGGAAATGGTGGTAGAAGAGGAAAATAAATGAATCTGAGGGAAGAAAAGTGAGTGAGTGAACACTTCAAAACAGAAAGCAAACAATTTAAATTGGTGCTTTAACAATTCTTCTCATGTTAGATTGATCGTTTTTCTTTCTGTGCATTACAGCTCTCTGAATTCATTATCTCAGCCTTCCCAGGAAAGTCTATGATTAAAATACAGTATAAATTACATGGAACCCCTGACTTCTTCACTATGGACTAGTTCTACCCTTTCAAACTCAAGACTATTCTACCCTTTCAAACTCAGAAACACAAGTGGAAGCTACTTACTTAGTTTATTGACTACCTAGTATTTTCAGAAAATTAAAATACAATTTATTTTTAATGATTTATTAAATGATATATGAACAGGTGATAGATGACTTTGGGAGCCTATTCTAAACTTGCCAGTTTACTACAGTAGTTTTCTTTCTTTCTTTTTTTCTTCATCTGTGGTTTGGTTTCCATTTTTTACCAATTCAACTCAAAATCCCAAACATTGCTCTTTAGGAGGGAATCACTAAGTTCCTGAGAAATTTGCATAAGAGGAGCAGGTCTACTAGAATCTGGTGAGAACTAAATGTTTGTATGAAAAATTTTCATCTTATTAAAATCATCCTGAGTAATGCTTGAGGAATCAAAAAAATATTAAGAATTTTTATAAGCATTGAGGGCATTACTCATAAAATGTTTTTTAAAAGAATGATTAGTATTCTTTCCACAGTTAAGAGTTTGTATTAGTATTATGTTTGTTATCTTTGCTTTAACTACATCTCCACTGCCAGGATAAAATAGAGTTTTGTAAAACTATTTTTTTTGTTGTTGTGGTTTTTACTGAACATTTTCAAACTATATTGACCCAAAAGAGAAGACACATTTCAAAAATCAGAACTAAATCTATACATATGGGTTCCAGCAGGGAGTCGTAATGATGAAGAACAGTATTTTTCTGATAAAATGTCTGAAGCTATTTCTTTGGGAATTTTTTTTTTAAATTGAATTAAGGGCTTTATTTAGCCAGCTGGTTGATCAGTGCTTAATATGACAGTGAAAATGATCAAGTTGCCCAAGACTTCAAGATGCTCAGCTGGCTTCTGGATTTTACCAATTTATAAGAAATTCTGATATCCTTGTACTTGCTTCATCATTTCTTCCTGACTTCTTTCTTAGTTTTACATGATTTTTCTTGTCTCAGTATTTGTGTGGGCCAAACTATTTTATTTCATTTGAGAGGCTTTACTTGTTTCCATATAATTCAATTGATGATTTTCGTTACCCACTGAAAAGTAAGTTATTAATTTTGAGCCCAGTAACTCTTCAAATAGTACTACTCTGTCTACAATTTCTATATAAAAAATGTTGGTGGAACAGAATCCATTTGTTTGATTGATTTGCCACTTAAAAATAGTGGCAATTACATCTTTGCTTGAGGAAGTCTTGAATTATCAGCATGAATGGTCCATGATATATAATTCCACTTCTTTTTAAAATAAAAATACACATCACTGATATATAATTTATATACAGCAAATTACACAAAACTAAAGTGACATGGGTCAATGTTTTTTTTTTTTTTTTTTTTTTTTGCAGTGTTCCCTTCCCTCCCCTCCCACCCATGGTAACCAACAAAGAAAGTTTCCTTCCATATATAAACCTTTCCTTAATTTTTACTATAATGAACTAATAATATATTCATCCTTCTGTGATTGAGTTATTTCACTTAGCATAATGTCCTCCAAGTTCATCCATATTATGCAGTGTTCTGCAGATTCTACATTTTTCTTTAGTGTTGCACAGTGTTTCATTGTGTGTATGTACCATAGTTCAGTTAATCATTCTTTTGTTGATGAGCATGTAGGTTGTTTTCATCTTTTTGCCATTGTAAATAGTACTGTGATAAACATGAGTATGCATATATCTGTTCTTGTCCTGGCTTATTTCTTTAGGATTTATGCTTAGTAATGGGATTGCTGGGTCAAATGATATTTCTAATTCCAGCTTTTTAAGGAATCGCCATATTGCTTTCGACAGTGGTTGTATAATTTTAAAGTCCCACCAGCAGTGTATGGAAGTCCCAATCTCTCCACATCCTTGCCAGCATTTGTTATTTTCTGTCTTGTTAAACTTTGCTATTAGTTCTGGGGTGAGATCGTTCCTCATTGTTGTCTTGATTTACATCTCTCTGATGGCTAATGATCGTGAGCATTTCTTCATTTATCTGCTGGCCACCTGAATATCTTCATTACTGACGTGTCTATTCATGTCTTCTGCCCATTTTTTAAATTGGATTGTTAATCTTTTT
Source organism: Orycteropus afer afer (assembly GCF_000298275.1). Classification (NCBI taxonomy): domain Eukaryota; kingdom Metazoa; phylum Chordata; class Mammalia; order Tubulidentata; family Orycteropodidae; genus Orycteropus; species Orycteropus afer. The sequence goes on from NW_006922245.1 coordinate 423,282, forward strand.
GTTTTTGAGGTGTTGGAGTTTTCTATAAATTTTAGAGATAAGTCCCTTGTCAGATATGTTGTTGCCAAATATTTTTTCCCAATCTGTAAGTTATCTTTTCACTCTTTTGGAGAAGTCTTTGGAAGCACATAAAAATTTAATTTTTAGGAGATCCCATTCATCTAGTTTGTCTTCAGTTATTTGTGCATTTTGGGTTATGCTTGACAGTCTATTTATGCCATAAATGAGGGCCCCTAAATTTGCCCCTATTTTTTCCTTGAGGAACTGTATTGCTTTTAGGTTTCACATTTAATTCTTTGATCCATCTGGAGTTAGTTTTATGTATAGTGTGAGTTACAGATCTTGTTTCATTTTTCGGCAAATGGTATAATTCCACTTCTTGAATGTTCCTAGAAAAATCCTCAAAGCTCCTAAAATTAGATGAGCTTCCACCATCATCTGTTTAGTTAGTAATAGAGAAGTCAAATCTTTCAGGAAATTAAATACGTAGAATAGGGAGAAGAGATGAAAAGTAAGGTCATGAATGGGGAGAAAGGAAGAATTATGTCATATTGAGGGAAAGAAAAATAGCTATGTGGGAGAACAAGTGAAAAATATGTTGATAGGCTGGGTTTATTAGCAATACCTTTCTCAAGTCATAATATCACTGCCATTGATGCTAACTTTATTGGCATTGTTTGTTAAAATATAGTTTCAGGTGTAGATATAGATTTAAATCTGCAATCCATCTGAGGGTCACAGATTGGTCAACACAACCCCAATCATAGCATCATATCAAGGGAGCTGATGTTCATTTTTTTGAAATATAATTTATATACAGCAAAATACACAAAACTAAAGTGATATGGGTCAATGCTTTTGTTTTGCAGTATTCCCTCCCCTCCCCTCCCACCCCTGGTAACCAACAAAGAAAGTTTCTTTCCATATACAAACCTTTCCTTAACTTTTTTACAATAATGAATGATGGAAACAACCTACATGAACATCAACAAAAGAATGGATAACTAAACTATGGTACATACACACAATGGTATAGCGACAAGTAATAACCAATTTATTTTAAAAGGTAAA
>NW_006922245.1:424883-429076 GCF_000298275.1 Orycteropus afer afer
AACATACATCTATACAATCATAGAAGAAATCAAGAAAGAAAGAAATATTTAAAATTGAATATAAATGGAAATACAACATACCAAAACCTATGAGACACAGCAAAGGCAGTGCTCAGAGGAAAATTCATAGTAGCGAATATCTACATTAAAAAGAAGAAATATCACAAATTAATAATTTATCACTAAACCGTGAGAAAATAGAAAGAGAGTAGCAAAAGAAGTCCAAGACTACCAAAGGAAAAGATAAAATAAAGCTCAAAAAAGAAATAAGTAAAATGGAGAATTAAAAAAAATAATAGAATGACTGAAATAAAGCAAGAAGTTGGTTCTTTGAATAGATCAATAAAACAGACAAACCGATGGCAAAGAAAAAATGAAAAGATAAAAATAACCAAAATAAGAAATTAAATTAGAGACATTACAATAGATCCAATTAAAATAAACAGGGTCATAACAGAATAGTATGAAATTATGTGCTTAAACAAACTTGAAAACTTAGATGATATGTATAAATTCCTAGACACACCTAACATACCTAGAGTAACACTAAACTAAAAAAGGCAAAAAATCTCAATAGACTCATAACAAGACAAGAGATTGACTCAGTCATCAAAATCTCCCGGTAGCAACAACAATAAAAAACCCTGGAGCAGTTGGTTTCATCGGGGAATTTTACTAAACATTTCAGAGAAGAAAAGAGAACATTACTACTCAAACTCTTTCAAAACATAGAAGACGAAGGAATACTTCCTAAATCATTCTATGAAGACAGCATTCCCCTGATAATAAAGGCAGAGGAAATATCACAAGAAAAGAAAACTATAAACCAAGATCTTTCATTAATATAGATGCAAAAATTCTCAACAAAATTCTAGCACACAGAATATAGCAATATGTTAAAATAATTATACACCATGAACAAGTGGGACTTATTCCAGGAAAGCAAGGATGGTTGAATAATAGAAAAATCTGTCAATGTAATGCATCATATTAGTAGACAAAAAATAGACACAGTAAAAGCATTTGATAGAAATCCAATATCTTTTCCTGATAAAAACTTTCAACCAGATAGAAATAGAAGGGAAATTCCTTACCGCGATTAGTGACATCTGAGCTCCAGTGGTGCTGTGGTTAAAACAATGGGCTACTAACCAAAAGGTAGGTGGTTGCAACCCACCAGCCACTCCACAGGAGAAAGATGAGGCAGTCAGCTTCTGGAGATTTACAGCCTTGGAAACCCTATGGAGCAGTTCTAGTCTGTCTTGTAGGGTCGCTATGATTTGGAATTGACTCGATGACAATGGGTTTTGCTTTTATTTATTTATTTAATGAAAAAGCAACTGCCAACATTATAGCTAATGGAAAAAAAAATCTCATAGCCATCCTTCTGAGGAGAAAAATGAGACAAAGATGTCCACTATCATTACTTCTATTCAATTTGATACTGAAAGTCTTACCCAGAGCAATAAGGTAAGAAAAAGGAATAAAAGATATCCAAAATGGAAAAGAAGAAGTAAAAATATCTCCATTTGCAAATAATATGATCCAATATATACAAAATAAAAAATCCACAAAAAAAACCTGCCAGAACCAATAGAAGAAATCAGCAAAGTTGCAGGGTGAAACATCTACAAACATAAGTCAGTTAGATTGCTATACAATAACAAAAAGAAATAGGAAATGCAAACAAACAAAAAAAATCCATGTACAATAGCACCTGAAAAAAAAAAAGTACTTAGAAGTAAAACTAACCAGGGATATAAATAACTCATACAATGAAAACTCTAAAATACGGCTGCAAGAGACCAAAACACACCTAAATAAATGGAAGACATCCTGTGCACATTGATTGGAAGATTAATATTGTGAAAATATCAGTACTACCTAAAATGATTTATAAATTAAATTCAGTCCTGATCAAAATTCTAACAGCAAGTTTATTTGGAAGAGAAAGAGACTCTGAATAGTCAAAGCAATTTCTTAAAATTTTTTTTAGTTTAGCAAAGTTCAAAAGAACAGAAAATAACAAAAGCTGGTGAGACATTACCCATTTAATTTCTTACTTGTCTTTTAGTCTCTCACACCAGTGTTTTACGGTTTTTATTGTATGAGTCATTTATATCCCTGGTTAGTTTTATTTCCAGGTACTTTATTTTTTTAGGTGCTTTTGTAAATGGTATTATTATTTGATTTCCTTTTCATATTTCTCCTTATTAGTATATGGAAACCCATCTGATCTGTGCTTGTGAAGTTTTTACCTTACAAATGTGCTGAATTCTTCTTTTAGTTTTTGCAGGTTTTTTGTGGATTTTTTTTTTTTTTTGTAGGTAAGGGATCTTGTTATATGCAAATAGGTATAGTTTTACTTCTTTTTCTATTTGGTAATCTTTTATTACTCTTTCTTGCCTTACTGTTCTGGCTAAGACTTTCAGTATGAAATTGAATAGATAGAAGTAGTGATAATCAGTGGAAATAAATGAAACAGAACACAGAAAAACAATAGAAAGAATAAACAAGACCAGAAATCAGTTGTTTGAAAGGATTAATAAAATATATAAGCCACTAATAACTTAAATAAAGGAAAAGAAGGATAAGATTCAAATAATACAAATAAGAAATGAAATGGCAAGTTCCAGTAAGATGGCAGAATATACAGGCTGCACAGAGCCTCTTCAACAAAGAAAAGAAGAACCAATTAACACAGAAAGAGAAGATAATCCTGGAGCCCTGAGCTTTGAAAAGAAGGATATAGAAGTGGACTAAACTTCAACTAGTCGAAGTATCTGCATGAAAACACGAAAAAAAAGAGACATACGGAGCTGCAGTGTGGCAGTGATCCTGATGTCACAGAGAGCTTGGATATTGCTCAGTGTTGTTAGTACCTAAGAATTAACCATAAAATTGTTGCTGCATGGAGGACTGCACTGGTGGCTGCTGAGTAAAAAGGGAAGCAGTGAAGAGGAAAGTGGGCTGAACTATGGACTTTTGCCTGTCCAGAGGGTGCAGCAATTTTTAATATTTACAAGCTGTTCAACCATTTTGGATATTTAAAGTGAAAGTATTCTCCCAGATTCTGGGGACTTAAAAATAGGCTCCACTTGCCAGGAAACACAAGGACATTCAGGACAAGACTGGAAAGGTGCAATATTCCCCTTGTTACTCTTAGACACCACACCCTCTTGGTGAATGGAGGTGTGGCTATCCCACACTCCTATCCACCTTCTGGACTGGCAGGAATTCAATCCCAGTCTGTGTGCTCGGACAGAGCCTGGGTGCCTTGCCCCACCCTGCCCAGATTTTTTTCTTCTTCTTTTTTTAGTTTGTTTGTATTTGTCTGTATTAAAATAATAAAAATTACTATTTTTGTCCTTTATTATTATTTTAATTTAGTCTTCCCTTCCCAGGTTCTAGTTTTCACCTTTTCTCTTTTCCCTGCTTCTGGTTCCCTTTTTTTTCTTTCTCATGGTTAATCCCATCTCTTATTTTCCTTTTTCCCATTTTTTCTTCATTATTCTCCTACTCTACCTTTTTAACTCTTATTGCCCTCTCCACAGATATTGCTGGGTTTTGTTTTTATTTCATTTTATTTTTACTTTTTTTGGAGATTGTTTCTGTGTGTTTATGTAGTGTGTTTTTTGTCCACTTGCTTTTACTTTTTCATGGTTTTTTGATTGTTGTTTTTGTCTAACTGAGTGGGAGACAGCAACAGTGCCCATATGACACAACTGCACGCACACATCCTACAGCTCCACTTAAGGAATGAGAGCCACCACTTACTTCTCCACCAACTGGCCAGTGATAAACCACCACCAAGAAAAGCCTGACCCATCCTTAATAGTTCTTCACAAACACTTAACAGAGATCTTAATACCACAATGTCACCATGTCTCAGAGACAACAGACCATCACAGTACACACAAAAAAAGCAAGATAAAATGGTAGAAATAAGGGAGCAGGATACAGACTCAGAATGCATCCCCGAGGAAGAAGCAGCATTGCAACTCCCTGAAAAGTAATTCAAAATAATTACACTTAGGTATCTTCAAAGGATTGAGAGACAGGTCAAAGTAAACACAGACAAAATTAAAGAAAACACAGACAAAACCCTAGAAAATTTCAGAAGAATATACAAGAACAAAATGACAAAATAAATGAAAAATTAGAAATGATTCTAAATCTACAGATAGAAATGC
>NW_006922245.1:429581-430887 GCF_000298275.1 Orycteropus afer afer
TGGCTGGTGGGTTTGAACCACCAGCCTCCTCGTTAGCAGTCAAGTGCCTTAGGCACTATGCTACCAGAGCTCCTAAGAATTATGTACCCAGCAAAATTGTCCCTCAAATATGATGGTGAAATTAAGAGATTTCCAGATAAGCAGAAATTAGGATAATTTGTTAAAACCAGACCAACCTTACAAAAGATGCTAAATGGAGCCCTTTGGACAGAGAACCAATAACAGCAAACAACAACTGACCACTAATATACTAGATGATATAATCCAGAGACCAACAGAGCTATGGAAGTATTCAAAGTAAAATAAGCTTACAAGATTGTAAAAAGGGAACCAGAGACATCAATTGGCAAATGAGGACAACTACAAACCAAAAAGAAGGAAAAAAGAGTGTAGTTACAGAACTTCTAAATGGTGAGGAATTCAAGAGAGTTCTAAGATAGAATGGACTGTTCTAAAATCAGGGAGAAAATTATAAATCACAGGGTAACCTCAAAGAAAATGATAAACCTTCACACCACAATAAAAAAGAGGACCAACACAAATATTTAGCAAACATCAAAGCAACAACAGAGAAATTATAACATGATTTGAAAATATAATGAGCTCAGCACAAAAAAATTATATGAAACAAAGAAACCAGGAACACCATGAAAAAACACATAACAAAATGACAGCAACCAATTCATACTTATTGATGATTGCACTGAAAGTCAATGAATTAAATGCACTACTCAAGAGATGGAGAGTTCTAGACTGAATAAGAAAATAACCCATCAATATGCTGTCTATAAGAGACACACCTTAGAGACAAAGAGAAAAATAGACTAAAAATGAAAGGTTGGAAAAAGATATGTCAAGCAAATGAAAACCAAAAAGAGCAAGAGTGGCAATATTAATTTCTGATCAAATTGACTTTAAGACAAAAACCACCATATAACACAAGGAAGGACATTATATAATGATTAAAGAATCAATTGAACAAGAAATTATATCCATAATAAATATCTATGGGCCCAATAAAAGAGCCTCAAAATACATAAATCAGACTTTAAAAGAGTTGAAAAGGCAAATAGATGACTCCACAGTCATAGTAGGAGACTGTAATACACTACTTTCAATGAAAGATAGAACAACTGGAAAGAAACTCAACAAAGATCCAGAAAAGCTAAACAATACAATTCCCCAACTTGACCTTATAGATATCTACAGAACACTACACCCAACCACAGCACAATATATATATTTTTTTCCAGTGCACATGGAACATTCTCCATGATGGACCATATGTTAGGCCATAAAGCAAGCC
>NW_006922245.1:432935-434225 GCF_000298275.1 Orycteropus afer afer
TCAATACCATTTACAATAGCTACCCCAAAAAATAAATAAATAAATAAATAAAATACGTAGGAATAAATCTTACCAGGGACACAAAAGACCTGTACAGGGAAAACTACAAAAGACTACTCCAAGAAACCATGAGAACTACATAAATGGAAAAACATCCCATGCTCATGGATAGGAAGACTGAATATTGTGAAACCCAGAACTATAAAGTTCCTCAAGGAAAAACTAGGGGCAAATTTAGGAGGCCTAATATATGGCATAGAAGCTTTGGTAGCATAGTGTGTAAGGCACTTGACTGCTAACCAGAAGGCTTGTAGTTCAAATCCACCAGCCACTCTTTGGAAGGAAGGTGGGCAATCTACTGCCATAGTGTAACCACCTCAGAAACTCAAGGAGTGGTTGCTATGAGTCGGGTCCAACTCGATGGCACATAACAATAACAAATATATGGCATAAATAGACTATCAAGCATAACCCAAAATGCGCAAACAGCAGAAGATAAACTAGACCAATGGAACCTTCTAAAAATTAAATGTTTTTGTGCTTCCAAAGACTTCTCCAAAAGAGTCAAAAGAGAACCTACAGGATGGGAAAAAAAGTTCAGCAATGACATATCTGACAAGGGACTTATCCCTAGAATTTATAGAAAACTGAACCACCTCAACAATAAAAAGAAAAATAATCCAATTAAAAAATTGGGCCAAAGACATGAATAGACACTTCACCAAAGAGGATATTCAGGTGACCAACAAATATATGAAGAAATGCTCATGATTATTCACCATTAGCGAGATGCAAATCAAAACAATTAAATGCCATCTGATTCCAGCACTAGTAACAAAGTTAAACAAGACAGAAAATAATAAATGCTGGAAATGAGGAGGAGAGATTGGGACTCTCATACTTTGCTGGTGGTACTGTAAAATGATGCAACCACTGTGGAAATCAGTACAGTGATTCCTTAAAAAGTTGGAATTAGAAATACCATTTGACCCAGCAATTCCATTACTAGGTATACATCCTAAAGAAGTGAGAGCCAGAACAAGAGCAGACATATGCACACCCATGTTCATTGCAGCACTATTTACAATAGCCAAAATGTGGAAACAACTTAGGTTGTTTCCATCAACAGAAGAATGAATAATCAGACTATAGTACATACATACAATGGTATATTATGCAACCCTAAAGAATAACGTAGAATCTGCAAAACACTGCATAATGTAGATGAACTTGGAGGACATTATGCTTAGTGAAATAAGTCAATCACAAAAGGGCAAATATTGCATTAGT
>NW_006922245.1:434782-435977 GCF_000298275.1 Orycteropus afer afer
TAGCGACTGGGATCATAAAAACTTGCAAGTGGCCATGTAGATCGACAACGGGTCTCTCCTTGCCCAGAGCAAAAAAGAATTAAGAAAACCAAAGATTCATGGAAACAATTAGTCCTCCCGACTGGTACACCATGCAATCCTCAGCCTATAAGACTATGAGACCAGAAGAACTAGATGGTGCTTGGCTACCACTGTCAATCACTCAGAGGGGAATCTATGTAGGAGATCCTGGGAAGAGAGGGAGAACAATGTGGAACAAAACTCAAAATCATTAAAATAAAAAAGGGACCAAGTTTGCTGGTCTGACAGAGCCTGATAGAACCCCTGAGACTATGGCCCTAAGCCGCCCTTCAGGTCTGGAATTGAACTCACTCTTGTGGCACACACAAAAGACAGGCATATGAGCTGAACATTTACATTAGGTAGATACACTCCTTGGAGAAAACAATCATAGGAAAATGGTAGGGCTGTGTATGCAGAGGGAGACAGCTCCATGGACAGAGGTGCGTGGAGGGAAGGACACAGGGAAGAAGTGACTATAGGGAGGGAGTAGGAAAGGAGCTATTTCATTGTGGGAAATTGCAGTCAATGTCATGAGACAAAGTGTATCTGAGCTGCTTTATGGAAAAAGAATTTGCTCTGTCAATTTTCACCCAAATCACAATAAAAAAGGAAAAGAAATGAAATGGGCACTGTCACAATAGAACCTACAAAAATAAAAAAAGAGATAATAACAGAATAGTATAAGGAAGTCTATTCCAACAAATTTGAAAGCCTTGAAGAATTAGACGAATTTCTAGAAACACACTATCAATCCAAATTAGAAAATTTGAACAAACCTATCACAAAAGAAGATAATGAACAAGTCCTTTAAAAAAAAAAAAAAAAAAACTTCCAACAAAAAAATATGTCCTGGTTCAGAGATTTTACTAGCAAAGTCTACCAAACATTTGGAAACAACTGACACAAATTCTGTCCAAACTATTCCAGGACAGAGAAAATGATAAAAAGATGGAATACTCCTGAACTCATTCTATAAAGCATGCATAACCATGATACCATACTCAGGCAAATATACCACTAAAAAACAGAATAATACTCAACAAAGATGCAGAAGAGCTAAACAATACAATCCACCAACTTGGCCATATAGACATCTATAGAGCACTTCACCCAACAGCAGCACAATATACAT
>NW_006922245.1:440293-443117 GCF_000298275.1 Orycteropus afer afer
ACCAATATGCCTCATCAACATTGATGCAAAAATTCTTAACAAAGTGCTAGCCAATGGAATTCAACTACATATAAAAAAATAAATCAAGACAAAGTAGGATTCAAAACATGTATGCAAGAATAGTTCAACATCAGAAAAACAATCAATGTAATATACCACAGAACTAAAAGAAGAGGAAAAAACCCACATGATTAATGCAGAAAATGTGTTTGGCAAAATCGAACATCAATTCTTGGTTAAATAAATAAATAAATAGATAAATAAATAAATAAACACCTTAGCAGACTAAGAATAGAAGGGAAAGTCCTTAGCATAATTAAGGGCATATACACAAAACAAACAGCCAGTATTATTCTCAGTGGAGAGAGACTGAAAATATTCTACTTGTGAATGTGAAACAGACAAAGATTCCCTATATCACCACTCCAATTTCACATTTGTGCTGGAACTGCTAGCCAGAGAAATAGGACAAGTAAGGGAAATAAAAAGGATCCAAATTATCAAGAAGTAGAACTATCTATTTGCTGATGATATAATCCTATATAGAGAAAATACTAGAGGTTCAATAGGAGACATACTGTAACTAACAGAAGGATTCATCAAAGTGGTAGCGTACAGATAAGCACACAAAAGTCAGTCAGAGTCCTCTACATTAACAAAGAAAACTTTAAAAGGAAATCCAGAAAACAATACCATTTACGATGACCACCTAAAAGGTGAAGTACTTAGGAATAAATCTAACCTGAGGTATAAACGATCTATACAAAGATAGGTAGAAAAAATTACTAAAAAATCTCCAAAGGGATCTACAAAAATGGAATTATATACCATGTTCATGGATAGGAAGATTTAACTTTGTAAAAAATGTCAATACTACTGAAAGTAATCTACAGATACAAAGCAATTCTGATCTAGATTCCATTATCATTCTTTAAAGAAATAGAAAAAAAATAATCACCACGTTTGTATGGAAAGGAAAAAGACCCCAGTAAAGCCACTAGTGAAGAAGAACAAAGAGACCACACACTCCCTGATCTCAAAACTTGCTACACAGTCACAGTAGTCAAAATAGCCTAGTATTGCTACAACGACAGACACATAAACCAGTGGAACAAAATTGAGAACCCAGAAGTAAATAATCCACTTATGGACAGCTGATCTTTGAGAAAGGGACTAAACCTGTTAAATGGAGAAGAGATAATCTCTTTAACAAATGGTGCTGGCAAAACTATATATGCATTTGTAGAAAAACGAAACAGCATCCGTATGTCTCACCATATACAAAAACTAACTCAAGATAGACCACTGAGATATTTTGGAATTGCATGTATTTGCTGATTTTCTGATGGATTGTTACATCTTATTTATTTTTTTGTTTTGCTTTATTTTAATATATCCAGGTAGCCAGGACGGGTGGGCTACTTTGGTCATTATTTTGGCAGCAGTAGGGCACTCTCCACCTGTCACTGTGTGGGTAGAGTTGGGCATGGGTCTTTGTTTGCTTGTTGTGAAGAGCAGTTGTGGGCAGGCTGAGAAATGTGCATTATCTACCATTGACTCAGTGTTGCAGGAGTGGCTGGAGGCACTCACCTGTTGGGTGGGCAGTATATGGTAGGCGTGGTAAGTGTTGCTGACTAGTGGGGAAACAATGTCCACCTCCTGCTGGATGGGGCTAAAAAAAAATTGGAAAAAAAAAGAAGGATGAGAAAAAAATGTGTAAAATTAAGGGAATAAGAAGACTAAGAAGGAAAATAATAAGCAAATAGAAAGGAAGAAGATATGGGAAAAAGAAAAGGAAAAAAAAAAAAGATGGTGCTGCAAGGGTCTCCGGTGCTTACAAGCTGGCAGGCCCAAGGCACCCTCTCCATGGGGATTTGTGCCACTGGCTGCAGTTATGGCATGTGGCTGTTTTGAAAACTGTTTGAGCACATGCCAAAGGAAGCAGCAGAAGCCTGGCACTTTATGAATGTATGTACCTCTCATAGCTGAGGCTGTCATAGCTAGCACTCCATGAAAGTGTGCCCTGTCAATTACACTGGTGCCAAGCACATAAAAGCCTGACTCACAGTCACAGGGCTCGGTCCACTGAGGGTACAGTGTGGTGGATGGCCGTTGGTAGGAGGAGGTGGTGTGAGAACGTTGGGCAGGTGTGTGTGGGGTGTTCCTAGCACCTATGTTGCTGGAGGTGAGGAGACTTACTGTGGTCACTGGTAAGGTGTGGTAGGGAAGTGGAAGAACATAGTTTTCTGTTGCCTTTCTCTGGTGTGGACCCATTGCATATCTGGGTGAACACAGCCAGTTAACTAGATTCTAACATGACTCAATCAAGGATGGGCAACCTGAAGTCCAGGGTCTACAAGTGTCATTCTATAGACCTTCCATTCTGCATGGGCCCTCAACCCAAATGACTAGGGCTCACTACCAGTAAATTGTGTCATCCCCATTTACTGGCCCCTCCTCTCTCTGAGGTAGCCCATGCCACTGGAATTCTTACCTGCTTCCCTCACTTTCCTTGCCCAGATTCAGCTAGTACTCTGCTCACCTTGCTTCACTCTGGATCTACCCCAATGAGGATTCCATGAAGCTGGTTCTCCTCACCAGTTGTTATGTTGCTTTCTGTTTCTCAAATGGCCATGCTGTGGTTGAGCCCCTGTTCTGTTTCTCTTATCAACCACTGTTTTTGTTCCATCTCCCTTTCCAGTTAGGGCTTGGTCCAAATCTTTATATTCTTATTTGATACTCAGAGTTCCAGGATTATCATCTGTAACTGTTTCACTGTTTTTTGTTTGTTTGTTTGTTTGTTTTTGGTAGACAGATTGGGCAG
>NW_006922245.1:443573-446501 GCF_000298275.1 Orycteropus afer afer
AACCCCTATTGGATTTCCAAGGTGGTAAATCCTTATGGCAGCAGATTGTTCCATCTTCCTTCTGCGGAGTGTCTTAAGGGTTTGAACCTCCAACCGTCTGGTTAGTAGTCAAATGCCTTACAGACGATGCCACCAGAGCTCCATAATTTTTATAAAGTAAGTATTCAAATTCTGTTATCTCTGCAATCAGTCATTGGCTAAATTTCACCAGGGGGCACTCTGGCTCTTTGAATCGATTGGCAATGTAAAGCCACTTCTCTGAGAGAGTCAAAACTATTTCAATAGCCTGTAATGTCCCTCAGAGCACTGCCAGACCAACCCAATTGTGCAAACTGTGAAACCCAAATCCTTAGAGGATGAGATCCCAACTACTAGCCCTGGCACAAGCCAACTACTCTAGGAATATAAACTGCCCTTCCTACCAACATGGAATGATGAGAGATCAATGACAGCCAGTTAGTGCACATGGGTCACTTAAGAAAGATCAGTGATTTGCCTTTTCACCAAACACACCCTTGGTTGAAGTGTCTAATTTGGTCCCAGAAATGCAAAATAATTTATTCCAATGGCTCTTTCAAGTGCAATTGTTATTTAGGTGGAGAGACAGACCTTTAGTACTCCCTTCTCTGCAATTTTTATTAATTATGTGGTGCTTTTGAAAGTTCTAAATTCTGCCAGACACTTTCACACTAGCCCTTCTTTGGCTCTTCTGAGTCTATGCTTCAGTATGCTTAGTGACATTAATTTATCCTTGCTAATTAAGCATGGGCATAAAATGTGAGCAATGCTCAGTATTTCATCCCAAATCCCTCGGGAACATAGAGATTGACTGAACAGGGAGAATCAAACCTCATCAGTCCTTCAGGCATTACCTAGACAGGTATTAACAGACAAACACAGTATTCCTCTGGCAAAAAACAAAGTCTGCTCTACACACTCCTGAGTTAGAAAATAAGCCTTTGCCTGGGAGCATAGTTCATATTTGGTCACCATAGCAGCACCTTTCCCAGAACTCCTGCTGCCACCAAAGTGAGGAGGGGGAAAACATTTGCTATAGAAAAAAAAAAAAAAAAAACTACTGTTTCAGAGTAGGCATTTTATGAATTCAGCATTTGCTTGTTGTTGTTGTTATGTGCCCTCGAGTCGGACCCAACTCATAGCAACCGAGTTTCCGAGGCAGCATTATCACTACAGAAGTAGATTGCCCCATCTTCCTTCCAAGGAGTGGTTCATGGGTTTGAACCGCCAGCCTTCTGGTTAACAGTCAAGTGCCTTAGGCACTATGCTACCAGAGCTCCTAACATTTGCTTAGATATTATAATATGGCAGGTGTCAAGAGATCTGAGACTGTTAGTCACATATTTCTGCACGGTGTTTTCTTGTTTCTGTGGGGGGACAAGAGTATGCACTTCTTACTCCACCACTTTGCTTCTCACCTTATTATTATTATTATTAATTTTTTTTACTGTATAAACTTTTTAAACATTTCAGTATTTTATAGTTTTTTTGTCTGTTTCATGACTTAATTACAAAAGCCTTTTACACATGCTAGATATTTTAAGTCAACATGATAATGGGAACAGTGGTGGCAACAATGAATAATTAAAGGACCATGGCAGAGACTGATCTTTACAGAAATTTCAGGTCTAGTTCACCTCAAGCCCCTGTTTTGTATTCTTTACATCTCTGAATCACACCCTTAGTGTGTTGCCCATGAGATTGACAGGGTAATGGCTTGTGTGGTTCTATTTTTGAGATCATTGTAAAATGGCTGTTGGGGAAAATGAGCGATATAATAAAGGGAACATTTCTGTGAGAATTTTAGAAATAATCTAAAGATGTAATAACCCTAGACTTCAGTTCTACTAAGCAATTATTAATTTCCCAATCATTACTGACCTTGGCCTAGATTCATAGAAAATTTGATACATGGTGTTATTTGAAACAAAGCTAGTTACTGTAACAAAATCTCAGAGACTTAACGTGGGAGGTTACTGATTAAGGTCCTACTGTATGCAATACCCGGCTTCCCAAATCAGTTTAGGTGTCAAACCCAGTACAATATTAGGACAATAGAGACATGATAATTCATGGGAATTTTTTAAAAGGCTAGACCTATAAATGCTGGATAAACTTCTGCCCACATTACCCTGGCCAAAATTTAGTCATGTAGTAGTTTAGTCAAATGTAGTTTAGTCATGTGCCCAAAAAGAAAGGGAAGTGGGTGTATTGATCATGTAGACAGTTGGTGCTCAGAGGCCAATTCTGAAATCAGTAACAATGATCTCTATAACTCTATACAGCTCTATAATAGCTAACAGTTAAGTGAGAAAAAAAATCACCTCCAGAATTGTCAATATTTTAGGTTATCTGCCTAAGGCATATGACTGCTAACCAAAAGGCTAACCAAAGGTTCAAGCCCACCAGCCACTCTTTGGAAGGAAGATGAGGCCATCTACTTCCCTAGTGATACTGCCTCAGAAACCCAAGAAGGGGTTGCTATGAGTCAGATCTGACTCCATGGCAGTGAGTTCAGTTTTTTTATCCAAATGATTATGGTATTTATACAACAATTTAGCATGTTTGGGCCTTCTTCCACTATGTGTATTGTTGTTGTTAGGTGTTATTGAGTGGACTTTGACTCATAGAGACCCTACAAACAACAAAATGAAAACTGCAAGATCCTGTGCCATCCTCACAATCCTTGCTATACTTGAGCCCATCATTCACAGCCACTGTGTCAATCCATCTTGTTGAGGATCTTCCCATTCCTTCTCTAGAGACTGGACTTTTCTGATAATATGAGCCAAGTATATGAGATGAAATCTGGCCACTGTCACTTCCAAGGAGCATCCTGGCTGCACTTCTTCGAAGACAGATGTGTTTGTTCTTCTGGCAGTGTGTAGTATTTTCAGTATTCTTCACCAA
>NW_006922245.1:450001-451725 GCF_000298275.1 Orycteropus afer afer
CAATCTTTGCTCCATTTATCTTAGCATTACTTGTTGGACCAGTTGTGAGGATTTTTATTTTTTATGTGGTGAGGTCTAATCTATACTGAAGACTGTAGTCTCTGATCTTCTGCAGTAAGTGCTTCAAGTCATCTTTGCTTTCAGCAAGCAAGGTTGTGTCATCTGCATATCACAGGTTGTTAATGAGTCTTAATACAATCCTGAAGCTATGTTCTTCTTCATATAATGTGCTTCTATGATTATTTGCTCACTATACAGATTGAATAGCTATGGTGAAAGAATACAACCCTGACATAAACCTTTCCTTATTTTAAACAATGCAGTAACCCATTGTTCTATCTGAATGAGAGCCTCTAATTTACCAAGCATGATTTCCTTCTCCAGGGACTGGTACCTTCCCATAACATGACTAAAGTTTTGGGCTTATGGGAAAGACCAGCTGTCCAAAGATGGATGGATCTATTTCTGGATTCTCAATTCAGTTCCACTCATCTATCTGTCTGTTGTTGTACAAGTACCACGCTGTGTTGATTACTGAGGCTGCATAGTAGGTTTTGAGACCAGGGAGGGTGAAACTGCCTATTTTGCTTTTCTTCTTCAGTAGGGCCTTTGCTTATCCAAGGTCTCTTTCTTTTCCATATAAAGTTAGTGATTAACTTTTCCACGTCCTTAAAGAAGGTTGATGGAATTTGGATTGGAATTACATTGAACATATAGATTGCTATAGGTAGTATTGACATTTTCACAATGTTCAGTCTTCCTGTCTGTGAGAGTAGCATGTATACCTATTTCAATTATGTATGTCTCTTGTAGGTTTTTATAGCAGGGTTTTGTAGGTGTTTTTTTTTTTTTTTTGTATAGGTCTATTTTGTCCCTGGTATGATTTATTCCTAAGTATTTCATGTTTTTGGATGCTATCCTAAATAGTATTGTTTTCCTTATTTCATTTTCAGAGATCTCTTTTGACATAGAGGAATCCAACTGATTTTTGTATGCTGATCATGCATCCCATCATTTTGCTGAATCTTTCCATTAGTTCCAGAAGTTTTCTTGCTAAGTTTCTTGGGTTTTCAATTTATAGGATCATGCCATCTGCAAATAGAGATAGCTTTACTTCTTCTCTGCCTATTTGGATACCTTTTATTTCTCTTTCTTACCTTATTGCCCTGACTAAGATTTCCAATACAATGTTGAATAGAAGTGGTGATAGAATACATCCTTGTCTGGTTCCTGTCAACGGGGGAATGCTTTCAGTCTCTCTCCATTGAGAATAATGTTGGCTATTGGTTTTGCATATAAGCCCATTATTATATTGAGAAATTTCCCTTCTATTACTATTTTACTAAGAGTTTTAATCAGGAATTGGTGTTGGACTTTATCAAATGCCTTTTTGACATCAATTGATATGATCATATAGTTGTTTTCCTTTTATTTATGCTATGGATTAAACTAATCATCTCTCTGATGTTGAATCATCCTTACAGACCTGCTATAAATCCCACTTGGTCATGGTGTATTATTTATTTCATATGTTGTTGGATCCTGTTGGCTAAGATTTTGTTGAAGATTTTTGCATCTATATTCATGAAGGATATTGGTCTGTAGTCTTCCTTTTTAGTGGTGTCTTTACTTGATTCTGGTATCAGGGTTATACTTGCTTCATAGAATGAATTCTGGAGTATTCCATCATATTCTATGTTCTAGAATAGTTTAAGTAGTATATG
>NW_006922245.1:453248-454446 GCF_000298275.1 Orycteropus afer afer
TTGTATCCTTTCATCATACTTACTCAATCTGTATGCTGAGCAAATAATCCAAGAACCTAAGCTATATGAAGAAGAGCGTGGCATCAGGATTGGAGGAAGACTCATTTGACTGCTAATCAGAAGGCTGGCTGTTCAAACCTACCACCCAATCCTTGGAAGAAAGATTGGACAATCTACTGCTGGAGAGATACTGCCTCAGAAACCCAAGGACGGATCGCTATGAGTCAGATCTGACTCGATGGCAGTGAGTTTCATTTTGGTTTTATATGCAGAGGAGACAACTTTGCTTGCTGAAAGTGAAGACAACCTGAAGCACTTACTGATGAAGATTAAAGACTTCAGTCTACAGTATGGATTACATCTCAACATAAAGATAACGAAAATCCTCACAACTAGACCAGTAAGAAACATCATGATAAATGGAGAAAAGATGAAATTTTCAAACATTTCATATTACTTGGTTACATAGTCAACACCAATGGAAGCAGCAGTCAAGAAATCAGACAACGTATTTGCACAGGTCAAATTGGCTGCAAAAGAACTCTTTAAAGTGGTGAAGAACAAAGATGTTTCTTTGAAGACTAAGGTGCACCTAACCCAAGCCATGGTATTTTCAGTTGCCTCATATGCATGTGAAAGCTGGACAATGAATAAGGGAGGCCAAAGAAGAGTTAATACTTTTGAGTTGTGGTGTTGGCAAAGAGTACTGAAAGTACCACGGACTGCCAGAAGAACTAACAAATCTGTCCTGGAAGAAGTGCAGGTGGAATGCTCCTTGTAAGTGAGAATGGCCAGACCTCATCTCCTCTGCTTTGGTCATGTTGTCAGAAGGGACCATTCCCTGGAGAAGGATATCATGCTTGGTAAAGTGAAGAGTCAATGAAAAAGGGGAGGTCCTCAATGAGATCGATTGACACAGTGGCTGCACTGATGGGCTCAGATATAGCAAGGATTGTGAGGCTGGCACAGGACTAGGCAGTGTTTTGTTCAGGTCTACATAGGGTCATTATGAGTGGGAGCTGACTGGACAGCACCTAATAACAACAACAATTTTATAGCATTGTAACCTGAGAATATGCCTTTGTAGTATTTCAATGTTTTCAAATTTATTGAGGCTTGTTTTGTGGCATGACATACAATCTATTATAGAGAATGATCTATGAACACTGGAGAAGAATGTGTATTGTGTTTTTGTTGG
>NW_006922245.1:456069-457218 GCF_000298275.1 Orycteropus afer afer
ACCAGCAAACCTGGTCCCCATGGTTGGTATTCTTTTTCTTCAAGTTTCTGTATATGACATCACATTGCATTCTTGCCCACATAGTTTCTTCTGAGGAATCAGAGCTTAGTTTTATTGGTTGCTCTTTGTAGGTTACATTTCTTTTTTTTTTCCCAAGCTGCTTTCAAGATTCTTTCTTTGTCTTTAATTTTGGAAATTTTCATTATGATGTGTCTTGGTGACTTTTTCTTAGAGTTTATCCCGTGTGGGGTTAGTTGAGTTTCTTGAAGAGATATCTTTTCATATTTCATGACGTAGAGTATGTTTTCTGTTAGCAAGTCTTTGACAATTTTCTCAGGAATTATTTATTTATTTATTTATTGCCTCCTCTAGTTCTGCAATTCCAATCAAGCATATGTTATTTCTTTTCATATCATCCCATATAACTCTTAGGTTTCTTCTTTCTTTTCATTGTTTGTTTTGAGTTTTCCTCATATAAGCTGGTGTCAAGGAATTTTTCTCCTAGCTGGTAAATGAATTCTTTAGCCAGTTTGAATCTACTCTTTTTTCCTTCCAATGTGTTATCTATCTCTGTAAATTTAGTGTTCATCTTCTGGATTTCTAATTGCTCTTTTTGTATGAATCCTAATTGTCTATGTACTTTGCAATTTTGCTCTTGAATGATATTCCTGAATTCTTCAAGGGTATTGTCCGTTTCTCCTTGCTTCTGTTTATCTTTTCCTTCAGCTCTTGGAACCCCCCCCCAAAAAAAATTATTACTATCAAGATGATTCTGACTAATAGTGAAGCCCATTGGGTTTCCAAGGCAGTAAATCTTTACAGAAGTAGATTGCCTCATCTTCTTTACACAGAGCAGCTAGTGGGTTTGAACTTTGAACTGTCAACCTCCTGATTAGCAGTCAAATGCCTTAAGCCACCAGAGCTCTTGGAAAATCATTCCTTATCAGATAGTTATATTTCCTGTTCTTCCTAATTCTTTAATTTGGATACTTGCTTCCACTATCCTGCCCTTTTTTTCTTGTTCAAGTTTAAGTTGCCTGTTGTCTTTGAGACATTTTGATGTTGTTCTCTTTATTTGTTGGTTATGTGCTGATTTGTTTCACCCTTCGTTTTATGTTTTACTTTGTTTTGTAGATCCAGAAGTTGTGG
>NW_006922245.1:458094-458712 GCF_000298275.1 Orycteropus afer afer
TTGTTAACAGTTGGAAATGACCTGTAAGTAGTGGGTCCAGTTTTGGATTTGGTTTACTCAAAGAGAGTTCTTCCCTTTCCCTTCTTCCCTCCTCACTCTGCAGCTGGTTAAGCTACAGGGAGGTCTGACCACTTCCCTGTAGGATCCTATCCCACGTGGCTTTAGTGCACTTTGAAATCCTCCCAATTTGTCTATCCTGTGTCTTTAACACCGTGTGGATTCTGTGAATTCTTTTTTTCCTCCTCATGCTTCTTTGAATTGGCTTTTCTTTGGCTGATTTGGCTCCCCTGCCACCCCCACCACAGTTACTGACCACTCCCTTTCTTATCTTCACTTAATCTAATATTTTATCTTCTCATTAAATGTTCAGAATTCCAGAGTACTTATTTGAATCTGTTTCCCTGAATCTCCATTGTAGAGGGATATGGCGGGGCATGTTAGCAGGTCACTATTTTGTTTCCACCCCCTGTCTTATTTCTTGACTGCAGCTTCAATGTATAGGAGCTCTGGTAGCATAGTGCCTAAGGCATTTGACTGCTAACACACACCAGCCCCTCCTCGGAAGGAAAGGTGAGCAGTCTACTTCTGTAGTGATACTGCCTTGGAAACCCAAGGAGG
>NW_006922245.1:459133-459733 GCF_000298275.1 Orycteropus afer afer
ATTCATAGCAACCCTCCCTTGGGTTTCCAAGGCAATATCACTACAGAAGTAGATTGCCCAATCTTCCTTCCAAGGAGTGGCTGGAGGGTTTGAACCACCAGCCTTCTGGTCAGCAGTCAAATGCCTTAGGCACTACACCACCCTATCCCCTTGCCTCTTGTTCTATGTAAAGGTTACTCATCAGCACAATTAAGTGTTCTGAAACTCCTAATCATTGCAATGTTATCTATAATTTGTTTTGATTCACACCATTGAATATCTTTGCATAGTCAATGAAACACAGGCAAACATTTTTCTGGAATTCTCTGCTTTCAACCAAGATTCACCTGACATTAGCAATGATATTGCTCCTTTCATTTCCTCTTTTGATACTTGTTCTCTACATTTTGAATGACAGATATGTGCAGAATTGCTGCAATTAAATGAATGGGTGGTGATTAAACTTTGATATCACAAATATGGACAAATATGCAACATCATGATAAATGGAGAAAAGGTTGAAGTTGTCAGGGATTTCATTTTGCTTGGCACAGCAAACAACGACCATGGAAGGACCATTCAAGAAATCAGATGGTGTATTGCATTGGGCAAATCTGCTGC
>NW_006922245.1:461763-468066 GCF_000298275.1 Orycteropus afer afer
AGGTGGACAACTTCAGCAATCAGGAGCTCCTCAGTTGCTCATAGAAAATCCCACCTTGGAGTTTACAAAGACTTATGGATAGAAAAGCCACACTAAGTAATTTACTACACCACACCTGGTAATTCTCTATTTCTTGACTTGCATTGCTCTTCCTTCTTCTCTCCTATAGAATCATGTGCTTTGCCTTATTATTATTACCTTTTCTATGTTATGTATTGTTGAAGGAAAATTGATTGATGCATGTACATTCTTGAAAGTGTAGATACACCGGATAAGCAAAGATCTTTTTGCAGTGGCTAAAATTTCCTGCATCACTCATCCTAACACGGACATATTTTGTTAAATTACAAAATTATTACAGTCTTTGAGTTTTTTACAGTTGCCTCTAAGCAAGTAGTCAGAAAACTTTTTCTGTACAGGCCCAGGAAATAAATATTTTAAGCTTTGCTCCATGACAACTACTCAAGTCTGCTGCTGTAGAATGAAAGCAGCCATCAGCTATATGTAAATGGATGACTACTTTGTTCCAATAAAATTTAATTTAAAGAAACAGGAAGAGGTTCATATTTGACCTTAGGCTGTAGTTTTCTGATCCCTGCACTAAGTAGAAGGATAACTGCCCTATATTACTCAAAATAGCAATATATTATTAGCCACTGTCCCATAAACCTTTTTGATTATTGTTTCTTTAGTTCTGTCTACCTTCATATGTCATTGTATCTGTCCAGGACTCCTCACTACTATCTGCAATTTACTAGTCTACTAGTTCCAGAGAGCACTTGATGCTGCTGATCTCCTCTCAATCAACATTATCTATCTCATAGCATGTGCCTTCCAAGATCGTGTGTGTATGTATGTGTGTGTGTGTGTGTGTGTGTTAATTTAGATAATAATCCAAGTGACCATGTAATTAACTGGTCATTCAAACTAGAATTCTTTTAAGAGTGAAAGAGGGCTATATACCATGAGTATTCCAGGAAAACTCAATATATGGTCACCATAGAGATAAGAGACCTTTCCAGATGAATAATTTCTTTGCTTTGGTTTGGCTAACTGTTAAGTTATCCAATCTAGGTTATCATCTATCTTTAACCAAGTTAAAATATAATGTGCTTTTCCATCAGGAGAGAGATTTGCTAGAGGTGTCTTCATGAGGTGGTGTAGTGGGGAAATTTTCTTTCCTGGTATCCTTTAAATAAGCCCACAGGTTAAAAAAATAAAAAGTTACAAAACTTACCATTAATTAAAAGTTTATTAGATGCTAGTCACATGCTAACACCTTAAATGCATTATGTAATTTAATCCTGTCAACAAAATTATGTAATGTATATTATTAGTATTATTATTTTGCAAATGAGAATACTGAGTTTCTGATAAGTTAAGGAACATGCTCAGTGTTTCATAATTAGTAGGTCTAATTCTCCTTCCCTGTGACCCATGGGAATAGGTAGGATTAATCCCTCTGACTACTCCTATATTTTAACATTTCTTCTCAGTGTTTCTCTCTTGTTCTAGCATCATCATTCACCTTACCTAAAAGGCTTATACACATATTGTTCATTATTACTGGCATTTTCATTAAAAATTCCTCACCCTAAGTCTGTGGGACAGAGCAGTTCTAGTGAGAGTTTAAATTTTCTTTCAAACATAGATTGCATTTGAGATTTTAATTGTAGAAAAACATTTCTTCTGTTAAAATAAAAAGAGCACCTAGCACAATAAAATCAGGGGAAATTGCTTATGAATTGCTACTTCTTTCCAATTTTAATGGATTGTATAGCTGTCCCTGATGGTTTATAAAAATGTTTCAACTACCCATAATGTTTTGAACTTTGAAAAATGTTATTTAAAAGAATTGGCAACTCATAAGCTACTGTTGACACAGATGTGAATCTCTCAGCCAACAATGCTTGAAAACAACTGGAATTTATGAAAGTGCAAAATAAAACTTTCCTGGTATGTACTTAGCAAACAGATTCTGTTAAAACATGGGAGAAAATCTGATCAAATATCTATGACTAATATATAAATCAGGCACAGCATTATGTTAATGTTTGGGAATGTGATTTATAAGTATTTGCACAGAATTCATTAGATCTTTAAAAAGTCACTGTCTTTTTCTTCTATCTCTTCTTACTTAATTATGACACTGATGTCTTTATTTCCATTTGGAATATTACGGTTTTTTTGAAAGAGATGAGGACTACCGCAGCCATGCCCATGTCTGATTTGGCATCAAAATGTACCCCCCTTTAGTGTTACTACCACAGTTGCCACCACAGCTTAATGCTTGTAAGAGTGTTTCTCTTGAGATTTGTGAATAATAATTCTTATATTAAATGAAATGGAGGTTGAGCTAAATAAATGTAATTTTTTTGCTTCAAAAAATTTGTGAAGCATCTGACTGCTGCAGTTGAGAAATGTTGCCCACCATGCCAAGAGATTTTTTTTCCACAGGATAATGTTTCCTCCCCCCTACCCTCCAGTGGCCTGAATGAAAGCCATGCTGGCAGGGCTGCCAGTCTAAACATTCCAGGAATGACTGCAAGTAGGTGGGCCAACAATCTCGGGTGAAATAATTTCAAATTTCTTCAAATTTCCAAATTTCAACCCATCTTTTTTTAAAAAAAAAATTACACTTAAAATTCATGCTACCCTCCTGCTAGTAGTAGAATAAAACAAAAACAAAACAAAACCAAATTCACTGCCATCCAGTGGATTTGACTCATAGCAATCCCTCCTCTGGTGCCCAATCTTCCTTCCGAGGGGTGGCTGGTGGTAGCTGACTCGAATTTCCTACTGAGCAATACATCCTCAGTCATTTTACAAATGGCTCTCATAAAAGGAGATTTTGATGAAGAAGAAGAGCACATTTCATGCCTTAATAAACATAAGCCCACTGTCATTTGATTTAAAATGCCTCTTCATGCATCTTTGTTTTGACATTGCTGTACATTGTCAATTCTATATTTTTAACTTAATAATCAAAACCCTTCAAGTCAAGTTTATATTTTCACTATACCTTGGAAATGCATGTTGTTGTTAAGTGCTGTTGATTTGGCTCTGACTCATAGCAACCTTATGTACAACAAAATGAAACACTGCCTGCTCCCGGGCCATCCTCACAATCCTTGCTATGCTTGAACCCGTCCTTGCAGCCATGGTGTTAATCCATCCCACTGAGGGTCTTCCCCATGGGTGACCCTATTAGTATTTTAAATACCCGTGGCATTGCCTCCAGCCTCACAGCAACACACAAGCCACAATAGTATGAAAAACTGACAGATGAGTGGTGGTGGAAACATATAGACTTCTACAAAATTACAAAAATAATAATGTTTGGCAAAATTTATAGAAGCAACAATTTCATTCATTTTGGTTGCATATTCATTTCTAAGTGGGCCTCAGGCTTTACATACTCATAGTAAAATCTATCTGGGATATGTAATGAATGTCTCATGACACCTTTGAGAAGTAAACTGGAAGTGAGCAATAATTCCAGTTCTTTAACTATGAGAGATGATGTTTATTTGGCATGATTTTAGGGCTTCCAGGAAGATCCAACTGCTTTCAAAAACATCTCCTCTATTCATGCTAAGTCTTACAATTACTAATCAAAAGCTATTCCTTTGGCTAAAATTGTGGTCTCTTTTTAAAACTCTAAAGCCTGTGGATGTGTCTGTGTGCCCTCATCTGTGTGCAGTGCATGGATGTAGTTTTGGTGGTGACTCTGAAAACTCTGTCCTGTCAGTCACTTTTCACTCTAATGTGAAAGAGTGTGAGCACTTTTTGACAGTAGTTTCTAATATTGCATGCAAATGGAAGAATGATTTGAGCATAATATGCTTGAAATTACAATGTAAAAAAAAGGAAGATGGAATTTTAAAGACAAATTTCTTATCAATTATACATAGTGTAGAAAGAGTAGAGGAACAAGTGCTCTAATAAGAGAAAGGCTTCTTTTGTTTTTGTTTTTCTCTTTTCACATTTCTTAAAGGAAATGAAAACAAATTAAGATCAGGAGACAGGGAAGCATGTTATCCTGTTGACTAACCTTGAGAAAATTACTTTCTGGATGTGTCCATTTCCTTAAAAAATGTAACCTGATAATAGCAACACCATTTGGTCAGGCTAAAAGGAAACAAATTAATTCTTGTATACAAGGGTGCAGGGCATCCAAAAATAAAACGTAAATATAGTAAAAAAATTTGAAAACAACACATATTTAGACTTACAAAATAGTTATTAGTTTAATTCTCTTTGGGCATTTCTTTTTTTCTTCAATACCTGATAGGAAAGCCCATGGGTTGTAAGAAAGCTGTAAGTCAGGGGATAAATAACAAAATTATAAAATAGACTATGTTTTGGATTCATGATTGAAAATTTTGGCTATGCATTTTTTTCTTCATGAACTCAGTGAGGATTTAGGTTAATCAGTCAGGTATTTATACATTAACTTTTTCAAAAAGCAGGTGTGAGGTAATAATTAAATCATTTGCATTTATCATTAATTTACCAGGTAGAGTAAATGTCTATATGCCCAGAATGTTCAAATAATTCAGCACTTTGTTTTATTATACATATTTATTCACTTACATCACTTACTATATATAATTTGCCAATTAAAAAAAGTTTGTATGTATGTATGGATGGATGTGTGTATCTATGCGTATATA
Source organism: Orycteropus afer afer (assembly GCF_000298275.1). NCBI lineage: Eukaryota > Metazoa > Chordata > Mammalia > Tubulidentata > Orycteropodidae > Orycteropus > Orycteropus afer. Next base: position 466,440 of record NW_006922245.1, read on the forward strand.
TAGATATATATTACATTAAACTCTAAATATAATTAAAATTCTCTTTGAATTAACGCAATTCAATAAATATTAATCTATTCATTATGAACAAAGTAGTATGTGATGTAACAGAAAGAATTACAATCAAGACATAGACATGGTCTTCAAGAGCCTCTGCATGAGACATATAAAGAAACAACTGTAATAGTATGCTATTACAGGCAGAAAGGAGCTCTGGTGGTGTAGTCCTTAAGGCATTTGACTGCTCACCAGAAGGTTTGGCAATTCAAACCCACCAGCCAATCAGCAGAATGAAGACTGGGCAATCTACTTCTGTAAAGATTTGTTGTTGTTGTTGTAGTTAGGTGCCCTCCAGTAGTCTCTGACTCATAGCAACCCTATGCACAGCAGAACAAAATACTGCCTGGTCCTGCACCAGCTCCACGATCCTTGCTATATACTCAAGTCCATCGCTGCAGCCACTGTGTCAATCCATCTCATTGAGGGCCTTTCCCTCTTTCGTGGACCCTCCACCTTTCCAAGCATGACATCCATCTCTAGGGAATGATCCCTTCTGACAACATAACCAAAGTAGGTCAGACAAAATCTGGCCATTCTGGCTTCCAAGTTGCATTCGGGCTGCACTTCCTCCAGGACAGATTTGTTAGATCTTTTAGAAGTCCATGACACTTTGAGCATTCTTTGCCAGCAGCACAACTCAAAAGCATCAACTTTTCTTTGTTCTTCCTTATTCATTGTCCAGCTCTCACATGCATATGAGGCGATTGAAAATACCATGGCTTGTATCAGGCACACCTTAGTCCTCAAGGAGAAATCTTTGCTCTTCAGCACTTGAAAGAGGCTCTTTACAGCTGATTTGCCCAGTGTTGTACGTTGACTGATGTCCTGACTGCTGCTTCCATTGGCATTGATTGTAGACCCAAGCAATGTGAAGCCTTCTATAATTTCAGTCTTTTCCCATTCATCATGATGCTGCTTATAGGTCCAATTGTGATGATTTTTGTGTTCTTTATATTGAGATATAATCCATTCCGAAGATTGTATTCTTCAATCTTCATCAGTAAGTGCTTCAAGTTATCCTCACTTTCAGTCAGCAAGTTGTGTCGACAGCTTACTGCAGGTTGATAATGATTCTTCTTCCAATCCCGATGCCATGTTCTTCTTCATATAGTCCAGCTTCTCGGATTATTGCTCAGCATACAGATTGAATAAGCATGATGAAAGGATACAACCCTGATGCACACCTTTCTTGGTTTTAAACCATGCAGTATCCCTTTTGTTCTGTTTGAGCAACAGCCTCCTGGTCTATGTACAGGTTCCTCATGAATACAATGAAGTGTTCTGGAATTCCCATTCTTCTCAATGTTACCCATAGTTTGTTATGATCCACACAATCAAATGCTTTTATGTAGTCAAAAAAACACAAGTAAACATCTTTCTGGTATTCTTTACTTTCAGCCAAGATCTGTCTGACATCAGCAATGATATCTCTCATTCCACATCCTCTTCTGAATCCAGCTTGCATTTCTGGAAGTTCTTTGTCAATGTATTGCTGCAACCGTTTTTGAATTATCTTCAGTAAGATTTTACTTACATGTGATATTAATGATATTGTTCAATAATTTCC
>NW_006922245.1:469171-470274 GCF_000298275.1 Orycteropus afer afer
TGTCACCAAGGCCAAATTTTCCAACTACCAGTGATTCTTCTTTGTTTCAAAATTTTGCATTCCAGTCACCAGTGATAATTAACACATCTCGATTACATGTTTGGTCAATTTCAGACTGTGGAAGTTGGTAAAAATCTTCAAATTTCTCATCTTTGGCTTTGGTGGTTGGTGCATAAATTTGAATAATCATAGTATTAACTGATCTTCCTTATAGGCATATGGATATTATCCTATCATTGATAGCATTGTAGTTCAGGACAGATATTGATACATCCTTTGTGATGATGAATGCCACGCCATTCCTCTTCAAATTGTCATTCCCAGTTTAGTAGGTCATATGATTGTCTGATTCAAAATGGCCAAAACCAGTCTATTTCAGCTCACTAATACCTAGGATATCAATCTTTTTGTATTCTGTAATGATTTACTACCTCAGAAACCCAAAGGGGGTTGCTATGAGTTGGAACTGACTCAATGGCAATGAATTTAGTTTTTTATTTTTTTCGTATTTATAGGTAGAATTAAAGCTGTAACCAGTTGTTGAATTGACTCTGACATACAGTGATTCTTTGTGTATCAATGTTGAACTGTGCTCTATATGGTTTTTAATACCTGATTTTAGTAGAAGAATTTCACTAGGCCTCTCTTCCAGTATACCTATGGATGAACTCAAACCTCCAATCTTTTGGTTAGCAGCCAAGAACAATTTACCATTTGTACCACCAAGGGACTCCATAAAACCAAAGCCAAATTAGTTGTCATGTAGTTTATTTCAACTCATGGCAGCCCCAAATGTCACAGAATAGAACAGCATGTGACAGGGTTCTCAAGACCTTTCAAAAGTAGATTGCCAGACCTTTCCTCTGAGGTACCTCTGGGTGTACTTGAACTGCTAACCTTTTTATTAGTAGTTGAGTCTGTTAGAACAACTCAGGGTCTTCTTGGACTCGATAATGGAGCAGCAAATAGTATTAGCCGTAGTGACTGGTTTAGGGATGGGTACATGACCAAAACTGGGTCAGTGTTCAACCCCAGCCATTACTGAAACATTCTTTTGGTGCTTCATTACTAAGCTGGTATAGCATATACTGGAGATGCTGGTG
>NW_006922245.1:470374-471445 GCF_000298275.1 Orycteropus afer afer
TGACATGCATTACACTTACTTCTAAATAAAGTTGTTAGTAGTGAAAAGAGGAGAGTTAAGGAACAGTTTTTCAATGCAATCGTTTTATTAAACACATCTATCTATACCTGCATTTTCAGTTATGTGCAGTAATAACATTGACCACATTTAAGGTCACTTTGAGTTTTCAGTCACTTTGAACAGAAATACTCCAGACAAATAAAGTAAGCTACTGGGAATCATTATAACTTACATTGCAGCTAATTTGACTGAATTCTATTATCTCTATTTAGGGTTTTGCACATGGAAATGGCTTTCAGTATCACCATCTTGCAGCAGTGTAGAGGTGGATCAGGTAAAGGAAAGGGAATATCATCAATTCACAAGCACTTAAGAATCTCTAATGTTCCCAAGATTGACATTCAGAGTATCAATTCTCTTATACAGAATTGGAGATACAAACTGTGTAGGAAGTTGTAGTTATGATTAATGAGACCAAATTTGTCAAAGAACTAATCATAGAAGAGAAAAGTGTATTAAATTCACTAAATATCTATTGAGCATCTACTAAGAACCAAATATTGTACTGAGGACTGAAGATGTGAAATAGAGTAAAACTAAGCCTAATATGGAAGATGTAAGAAGATACATAGAATGCAGTATACTAAGTGAAAAACTAAATATATATACAGGATACAAATACAATCCATTTTTATTTATTCTTTTTTGGAGGGAGTTATCAATAAAGGCTTCATTCACAGAGGAAATGACATTTGAGTTATATTTTGGAAACCATCACATTATGCCCTGGAATATATCCAACCTCTTAAAAAAACTTCTTTCTGCAGTATAGACCAGTAATTTAGTACTACTATGCAGTTTGATGTTATATTGCTTTTGATTTTAATGTCATACATCTGTGTGATTTCATTGTCCATCACAGTCTGTGTACTCAGACGGAGCCAGGATACCCTGCCCTGTCCTCCACCGATTCTTTTTTTTTTTTCGTTTTTATTTTTATTTTTCGCTTTCTTTTTTCTGGACATTAGTTTGATTGTATTTGTCTGTTTTTTTAAAAAAACTATTATTATT
>NW_006922245.1:486016-489342 GCF_000298275.1 Orycteropus afer afer
TGGTAAACTGTGGTCAATGTCATGAGACAAAGTATATGTGAACTGCTGTATGGAAAGTGAATTTGCTCTGTAAATCTTCACCCAAATCACAATTTAAAAAAAAAAAGAAAAGAAAAGAAGGCAACTCCACAAATATTCCATACACCCAGTGTGCACTAAACTGTGTGCCACATTATTTGTTCCATCCATAGTGAAGAGGATCTGTGCACATTCCAAACAAATATTAATGACATTGAAACATTATTAAGGATATTATTTAAAATCACTATATTCTGTTGGATCACCTTTCTTTGTAATGACAGTGAAGAGGACTTGAAGCATTAACTGCTGAAGATCAAAGACTAAAATCTTCAGTATGATTTACACCTCAACATAAAGGAAACAAAAGTCCTCACAACTGGACCAACAAGCAACATCACAATAAATGGAGAAAAGATTGAAGATGTAAGGGACTTCATTTTACTTGTATCTACAATCAACACCCATGGAGGCAGCAGTCAAGAAACTAGACATTGGACTTTTGTTAAGATGGAGGAATAGGCAGACAAGAAACATAGACCCTCTTCAACAAAGAAAAGAAAAACCAATTGACAGAGATACAGAAGATAATCCTGGAGCCCTGAGCTTTGATAGTACCTATACAGAAGTGGATTAAGCATCAACTAGGGAAAAACCTGAACGAAAATAGTGAGTACAGATGTGGCTGGAGCTGCGGACTGTCAGCTACTCTGACGGGACCAACAGCCTGAATATTTGCAAGTAGTGTTGGGACCTGAGAATTGACCTAAATATCAGCCCTGGTCACCAAGGGCTGCAGAGACAACTACGCTCATAGTCTATGACTGGGAAGGGAAACTGCAAGGAGGGAAATAACCTGAGCTATTGACTTTCTGCTGTCCAGAAGGCACAGCCATTTTGATTGTTTACATGCGGCAGCCATTTTGGATATTTAAAGTGACCAAGGGCACAGCCATTTTGAATGTTTATAAGTGGTGGCCATTTTGGATATTTAAAGTGACTGAGGGTACAGCCATTTTGAATCTTTACAAGTGGCAAATTGTGGATTTTAAAGAGATAGCATTCTCATTCATATTCCAGGGACCTAAGAATAGACTGTTTGCCAAGGTTGGCATGGACATACAAGAGGCTGACAACAGGAAAGGAGACAGGCAGTGAGTGTATAAGTGTTGTCAACTAGTGTACAGAGAAGCACAGCACAGTATCTTGCTTGCATAGATAACATATAAACAAAACAAAGAAAGCGAAAATTGTGGGCAAGTCACTCCAACATACAATCACCAATTGAATATAAACACAAAAACGTCACAATGCCTTGGAAACAACAGAGCATCACAGTGCACACAAAGAAGCAAGATAAAGCAGGAGAAACAAGGGACCAGGATACAGACCCAAAAAAATCCCTGAAGAAGATGCAGCATTGGAACAGCCTGATAAGGAATTAAAAAAAAAAAAATTATATTTTAGTATCTTCAAAGAATTGTGAGACAGATCAAGGAAAACACCGACAAAACCCTTGAAGAATTTTGGAAGAAAATACAAGAACAAAATGACAAAACAAATGAAAAATTAGAAATGATTCAAAATCTACAGTTAGAAATCCAGAAGATTAATACTAAATTGTCAGAAATAGATAAAACATTGGAAGGGCAAAGGAGTAGAATTGATGCAGTGGAAGACAGAATTAATGAGATTGAAGACAAGACAAATACCTGAATACTTCTTTGGAAAGGGATCAATCAGAAAAAAAATCAAAACAAAATGAAGAAAGCCTAAGGTTCATGTGGGATACCATCAAAAGGAATAACCTACGTGTGATCAGAATTCCAGAACAGGAAGAGACAAATAAAACCACTGAGAACATTGTCCAAGATTTGTTGGAGGGTTACTTCCCTGGTATGATGAAAGATGAGAATATATCCATTCAAGAAGTCCAATGACCCCCAAACAGGATAGACCTCTAAAAGAAAATCATCAAACTCACCAAAACCAAAGACAAAGAAAGAAGCATCAGAGCAGAATGGGAAAAATGAAAGGTTACCTACAAGGGGCAATCAATAAGACTAAGCTTGGATTTCTCAGCAGAAACCATGCAGGTGAGAAGACAATGTGATGATATATATAAAACACTGAAAGAGAAAAACTTTCAACCAAGAATTATGTACCCAGCAAAAATGTCCCTCAAATATGATGGTGAAGTTAGGATATTTCCAGATAAGCACAAATTAGGGGAATTTGTTAAAACCAGAACAACCTTACAAGAGATGCCAAAGGGAATCTTTTGGACAGAGAAGCAACAACAGCCAACAATACCTGACCATTAATACACATGATGACATAACCCAGAAACCAACCCAGTGATGGAAGTATCCAAAGTAAATAAGCCTGCAAGATTGTAAACAGGGAACCAGAGACACCAATAGACAAATGAGGACAACTACATACCAAAAAGAGGGAAAACACTGTGCTGTTACAGAACTTCTAGATGGTAGGGATGTCAAGGCAACTGCAAGATAGAATGGACTGTTCTAAACTTGGGAAGAAAACTATAAATCACAGAGTAACTTCAAAGAAAAATGATAAACCTTCACATCAAAATAAAAGAGGACAAGCACAATTATTTAGAAAATACTAAAACAATAGCAATGAAGGAAGTGATAACATGATTCATAAACAAAATAAGCTCAGCACAGAAAATTATATGGAACAAAGAAATCAACACCATGAAAAAGTACATAACAAAAATGACAGCAACAAATTCATATCTGCCTATAATAACATATCTGGCAAGGGACTTATCTCTAAGATTTATAGAAAACTCCAATGCTGCAACACCAAAGGAGTTAACAATCTAACTGAAAAATGGGTAGAAGACATGAATAGACACTTCACCAAGGAGGATATTCAGATGCTCGTGATCATTGACCATCAGAGGGATGCACATCAAAACAACAATGAGATACCGTCTCACCCCAGCACTGATGGAAAGGTTCAACAAAACAGAAAATAACAAATGTGGGTGGGGATGTGGAGAAATTGGGACTCTCATACACTGCTGGTGGGACTGTGAAGTGATACAAACACTGTGGAAAGCAATATGGTGGGTCCTTAGAAAGTTAGAATTGGAGATGCCATTTGACCCAGCAACCCCTTTACTAGGTATATATCCAAGAGAGGTGAGAGCCAGGACAGGAACAGATATAATATGCACACTCAAGTTCATGGCAGCACTATTTACAGTAGCAAAAAAGATGGAAACAACCTATGTGCCCATCAGTGGAATAGTGGATGACCAAACTATGTACATA
>NW_006922245.1:490135-494899 GCF_000298275.1 Orycteropus afer afer
TCCCTCCCCTTCCCTTCTCTTGCCTTCCTTTCCCTTCCCTTCCCTTCTCATTCATTTCACTAAAGTTATAACTTCACTGTTGAATAAAGCACCCCAGTAAGAACTATTTAAAACAAACTTCTTTGGTTTCCTTAAAATGAACAGTCAGTCTTTATTGTGTAGTAAATTAATTCTAGTAATGAACACTCATTCCAGTTCTTTGCAGGTAATTAGCAGTTCCCATTAACCAGAAGTCTCGGTCAATTTCTTTGGAAGCTGCTGGCAGATCCCATAAGCAAATCCTGTGATTTTAACACATTTCTCATTTGAAAAAAAAATGTGCAGGTTTAGGAAGTGTTGCAGAGAAAGTATGCAAGGTATGATCTTTGGAGAACACCAAGCATAAGAGTACAGTGATATCTTTGAGAAATCTCCGTGCACTTCTGCAAATGAACTGTTGATTGTTACTTTTACAGTTCTGGGAAAATCTTCAGAATTTTCTTGGCAAATAGAAGCTTTTTATTCTCTATATATAGTCTTTTGGCATACACATCATACAAAAGTATGAGTTCTTTGTACATTTTTCCTGCACCAAAAATTATGTGCCTAAGACATTTGACTGCTAACTAGAAGGCTGGTGGTTCAAACCCACTAACCACTCCTTGGAAGGAAGGTTGGGCAATCTACTTCACTACTGATACCGCCTCAGAAACCGAAGGAGGGGTTGCTATGAGCAGGTTCCGACTCCAGGATGGTGCGTTGCATTGCGTTTACTAGGAGTAGTTCAATATTCCTTTAAAATATAGCTGATGAGAACTTATCATTATCACATTCAGTGATTTCTTTATAAATGACTTTAATTTGAGAAAATATAAATTGCTTGAAGGGCTAAGGTCTTTCTAAAACTGCTAACGTGAGTGAATTCCCCAAGAATGGAGTCAGAGTATGTTTTTCACTGATTCCCTATCATTAAAAATTTTAGATTGTTTTTAAAATATTTTTCTTGAATAAGTAGGTTCACTACATCACCTCTATAAGAGGTATCTGCATTAACATTATTTTAACACATTCTGTCTGACACAACAAATCTTTCTGTGCTAAGGGCAGAATGAATACCAACAGCAATTATTTGGCACCTTGAAAGTAATGTTTCAAGTGAACCTAATGGCTAAAAAAGTAATTGAAGCACAAAAAGGTGTCTGGAAAAAATGAAAATGATATTTCAAAAGTCTGATATTATTCTTGTTCAACTCTATCGAATTCAAAATGCATAGTGCTTGAGGGAAGAACAGTAACTAGGATATTCTGTATAATGGGAGGCTAGATTTGGCTAGTTAATCAAATGAAATATGACGGTGTCATAATCTTCTGAATGGAAAACAGTGAAGTGTCTACCAGTAATAACTGGAGTGGAATATATGCTTATAAGTAAAAAGGTTGCCCTTGAGTCAGTGCCTAGTGTTATGGATTGAATTATGGCCCCCAATAATATGTGTTGTAAATTCTAAACTCTATGCTTGTGGTTATAAATCCATTTGGGAAAGGATTATCTTTCTTATGTTGATGAAACAGGATTAGTGTAGCATACATCTTGAGTTAATCTCTTTTGGGATAGCAAAGAGATTAAACTAGCAAACTAGATCCAGAGATGAGGTAAAATAGATACCAAGACACATGGAGATTCTCCAAAGACTAGGAAGCAGAAGCTGAAAAGACAAGAATCATCCTCCAGAGGCAACAGCGAGGAAAAGCCTTCCCCTAAAGCCAACACTCTGAATTTGGAATTTTAGCCTCCTAAATCATGACACAGCTTTGCTCTTTAACATTTTAAAGAGGTCTTTTGCAGCAAATGTGCCCAGTACAATACATTGTCTGCTTTCTTGACTTCTGTTTGCATGGGCATCGACTGTGAATCCAAGTAAAATGAGATCCTTGACAACATCAATCTTTTGTCCATTTAAAAGCAGACCAAAGAGCGGGGATGCAAAGATGTCACTTTGAAGACTATGGTGTGCCTAACCCAAGCCATGGTATTTTCAAGAGCCTCATGTGCATGTGAAAACCACACAATGAATAAGAAAGACAGAAGAAGAATTGATGTCTGTGTAGTATGGTATTGGTTAAGAATCTTGAAAATATCATGTGCTTCCAGAGAATAAACAAATCCATCCTGGAGTTAGCACAGCTAGAATCCTCCTTAGAAGCAAGAATGGTAAGACTTTGTCTCATGCACTTTGGTCATGTTGTCAGAAGGGACCATTCCCTGGAAAAGGATACTGTGTTTGGTGAAGTAGAGCATCAGTGAAAAAGGGGACGACTCAGCGAGATGGATTGACACAGTGGCTGCAACAACGGGCTCAAGCACAGCAAGGATTGTGAGGGTGGCACATCACCGGGCACTGTTTTATTCTGTTGTTCATATAGTCACTGTTAGTCAGAAGCAACTCAGTGAGATCTAACAACAACAGTGAGAAATTACATTTCTGTTTGTTAAAGCCATCCACTTTTATATCTGTTATAGTAGCACAAGATAACTAAGATACCTAGTCTCATTAGTCTCTGAACTGTTACTTAGGTAATGATTGTGATACCTGTATAAAGCTGACACTTCAGGAAGCTTCTGCCATCTCTCTTATGAAATTCACTGTAAATATAAATGATAAAATTTTCAAGATTATCATAAAAGACTACCAAAGAACTCAGTGTAGTTTACCCTTCACCAAATATAACAAATAATGCAAACTAACTTGACCTCTAGATGTATTTTTCTTTGAATACTTATTTACCTATTTTTACATATTTGAGGCAACAGATTTTTTTCAGAAATAAACCAATCTGGTCAATCCATTTGGATCTTGAAATTGACGTACAAGGAATTGATTGGGTATTAATATGACTAGCCCCATGGTCAATGGAAATGAGGCAGGGCAGAGTGGAGAAAGTATCAAGTAAATGAAGTTTTTCTCTAGTGTCCCTATTCCATTGTGGTACTGTGATTCTTGACATCTACTGAGTTAATTTGTGAAGCTGAGGTCTGAGAAAGTCTGCAAAGACTAACTCTTAGCCTCTAATGAAATTGGCACCTGCAAAGTTCGTAAAACCATTTCTTCAGTCATCTATTGTTTTCTAAGATGTGAGTAAATAACCATAGAACTAGGAAGTCTGGAGTACGCATATGTAGGACTGAGTGCCAAACACAATTTACTACAAAGTTAATCCCAAGGCATTTATTTAATGATATGCATAAATATTATTGCACTGCCTGAAAATTAGGCATAAATAGTAGACACACACAAAATGACTATAATTACTACCACTTCTTAAAAGCCAAACAGGCCAAGTTCACTTGATTTTTGTTTCCCAACAACTGGGGAGTATTTGTTGCAACTCAACTTCACCTCTATGACTCAAGTTAAGATTTCATTTTGAATTTTGCTCTTGATCCATACCTTTCAGAAGGTTGCTCCTTTTCAAACCCAACAAAACAAAGTCTAAAATGATTAATGTCCCAGATTCCTTTATTTCTTTCACTAAAGACAAACTTTACACTTTAAAATCCTTAGTTTGTAGAGAAGAGATATAGCTTTGCATTGAGACTTTTGTCAGTTCTCAAAGACAGCAACTGAGGAATATGATCTCAGGATTTTAATATTTTCATAAGTTCTGGTAATAGGATCATTTATTATCTTTTATTATATGTGCAAAGCCCCCATACAGCCCACCATCTACGAATAATTCCCCATAAGCAAATCACAACCAAATATCAGCATTACCCTACCTCTAAGATATCCTTCGGTAATGATATCACCTTGGAAACACAAGGAAGGGTCGCTGTGAGTCGGGTCCGACTTGATGGCACATAACAACAACAACAAAAGATATCCTTGAAGGTAATAAAGATGATTTGTCCAAACTCCAGCTTGTCCCAAGAAGATTCAAAGGATATTTCTATACGTAGTTATTATGGTACTTGGAAGGCAATGTATTACAGTGGAAAAGATACAGACTTTGGAATTAGAAATAAATCTTAATTGTGGATTTATTACATATCACTTTTGCAATCTTGGGAAATTTACTTAACATCCCTAAAATTATTATATATTCCAATAAGGTTATTGTGGTGACTAAAGAAATAGAAGCACTGTCTTCATCAGTGCCTGATATGTTGTAGGTCAACATTAAATGGTTACTCTTCCTATCCACCAATTATTATTAGCTAAGCACAATAGAGGAACTTGAGAATATTTTCCAAGTAAACATCATATAGTAAAAGCTTAAAATAAGTTTAGGTCTTCACAAATTCCCTTAAGACCCTTTCTGTCTGCCAGGTAGGATATATATTAGTGTCACATACATAGTAAGCTTAATTTAGTCTATTTTTTAAAATCAATTTTCTTTCTCTCCACTCTGAAAAGTACATTTATGGAGAAGAAGAGATTAATTATGCCTTCCTCCCTTTGTTAAACTTATGGGTTCCAATATTATCCTTCACTATATGAGATGGATTGACACAATAAGCACAATAATGAACTCAAACATATCAATGATTGCTTTGGTTACCTAGGGCCACTCTGACAGGAATGTACCACAAATGGGTGGATTTGAAAAACAGAAGTTTATTCTAGTACAATTTTGAAGGCTGGAAGTCTGAGTTCAAAGTGCCAGGCTCTAGGGTCTGGGTGAAAGCCTCTAGACCTTGGGTTTCAGCTCTGCCTCTTGCTCCCAGCCTACTAAAGCTGGAGGCATCTCTTCACTCAGGCAACTAGCTGCTGGCTGCTGAGGCTG
>NW_006922245.1:495169-499688 GCF_000298275.1 Orycteropus afer afer
CAGTCTCATCATGGGAAATAACTACAACCAGCTGCCCAGCCACTGAAAACCAAGCCCAGCCAAGTTGACATTTCATCTTAACAACCACAGTGATCATGAAGATGGTACAAGAGTGAGCAATGTTTCGTTCAGTTTTATATAATGTCTCCATGAATCAGTTGACTGATTCAACAGCAAATAACAACAAAAAATACAACTGCATTCATTTCCTGGAATCTTCTGATCAAAGCTTTTTACAGTTTGTCAAATTTTTCTAGTCAAAATGAATTCTTACCCCTTCCACACACAAAAAAAAAACAATTTTCCTGGTCATCAGCTTCATTTTATTAATGCCCGAAACCCCAAATCACAGTCTCCTGACTGCAGTAGCTGCATTTGTTTTTATTAACATGATTTACTGGAAAGAATAAAAAAGAATTAAAAGGGCAAACTTAAATAGAGTACTTGTGTCCTCTGAGGAGCATGCAGAAAAGTAGGATGGTTATAAAAAATATCCCTCTTCCATTGACTTGTCATGATACAAAGAGGAACTTGCATTTTTCAATCAGAATTCTATAGATGAAAGTATTAAGGCTGAGTTTATGAAATTATTACTGATTTTAGATAAAAAATAATAATGAAAGCAGAACTTAATCAATAATCAGAGGATAGTCTTCACAATGCTGGGTATCTGGAATGTACAAATCACAAGATAATTTAAAACAGGCAAGTGCATAGGGAACAAAGTTATCAGGGGTGAGTGCATGGAGGGGAAAGAAACAGCACTTGCTTAGGGAGCTCTAAGTTTCTGTTAATAGTGATTGAATAATTTGGAAAATGTTCATGATAATGGTTGCACAATATTATTAACATCATCAAAGTCTCTGATATTACATATAAGAACTGTTAAATTGACAAATATTTTGTTATATATATTTTTGCCACAATAAAAAATTCAAGTATTTTTAAAATAGATGCATAACTGACTTAATTTTTCACTATTATCTGGATATATGACACTTTACACATATATTTCTAAGATTCAACTGCAAGCCACTGTTTTGTGACTGTTTGGGACATACTGTTTTAGGTCCTGATCATTTTAGAGCTAACTCAAAACAGCTTAGTCATGGCATGAATTCAATTAACACATAATATCAATACTTTGTTTGTTATACTTGTGGTTGTTGTTATGTGCCATCGAGTAGGACCCAACTCAAAGCAACCCCTCCTTGGGTTTCCGAGGCAGTATCACTACAGAAGTAGATTGCCCCATCTTCCTTCTGAGGAGTGGCTGGTGGGTTTGAACTGCCAGCCTTCTGGTTAGCAGTCAAGTGCCTTAGGCAACTACGCTACCAGAGCTCCTGTTTGTTATACTAGGAAGGAATTAATGCACAATTTGAACCATTGTAGGATTATTATTAATAATAATAATAATAAAGGCAAGGATAATTTTATATCCATAAGTAAAGCAGAGTTGAAGCTATAACCACAAAGTTCTTTAACCAATTCTCTTTTGCACATTTGAGTAGTTAGCTACAAAACAAAATTCTGCATAGAAAACATTAAATAAATATGCAAAATAGAGGACAAATGCAAAAACAAAGGGCAAATGCCAAATCAATTGCAAAAAAGCAAAATCAGTTAGGTAGGATTTTTAGTTTGTTTATTTTCAAGAAGATAGGTTTTTAGAGGAAAACAAAAATGTTCTGAACTATTCATCCCATGCTGAGTGAAAAGACAAGCATTAACTCTGACTCTGACTCAAATCTGTCATTTTCTTGGTCAGCTGTGGTTTCCCCTGGAGCTTGACTATAATCATTAAATTTGCAATGAAAATTAAGTCAGGCTGTGGAAGATGATGGAATACTTAATGTTAAGTAGTCTTTTTCTGTTTTCAATGATCAGGCCCCTTGATTTCCTTGGAATTAAGAGCATGTTTCTATAGGAACTGACAGAAGAAAAGCCCTCAAAAAATAGTGGTGGAAAACATGGTGTAGAATTTATACCAAGATAGCAACATCAATGAGTCCCAGGGTGGTGCAAATAATTAACATTCGCAGCTGCTAACCGAAAGGCTGGAGGTTTGAGTCCACCCTGAGGTGTCTCAGAAGAAAGATCTGGTGATTTACTTTCCATAAAATTAGCAATTGAAAACCCTATGGAGCATAGTTCTACTCTGACACACATGGGGTTCCCAGGAGGCTGAATCAATTCATGGCAACCAATTTTATCTATCTATCTATCTATGTATTTATTTATTTATTTACCAATATCTAATGTACTTCTCCCTCCCTCCTAGTCTCACATCACATTTTGATTTTCAGAGTGATTGTGACGTAGTTTTCTATTCGCGCTCTGTTATATTTTTCTGTGTGTGAATAAAAGATCCATAATACACCAAATACCGAAGTGCTTTCAAAATTTTAATAACTTTAGAAAATGTTTAAAAGAAATTTTTGTATGTGTTATTTTTTAAAACTTATATTTGGTTCATTTTTTAAATTTTAATTGTAATTTATTTTTTATTTTATTTTAATAGTTTTTTTTTTTAATTTTAATGGTAATTTAAAAATTCCATTGGTCACTCTTGATCAACATAGTGGCACTGAGGAAAAAGAGGGCACAGAGAGGTACATGGGAGATACAGATGACAAAGATGAACCCTTTTGCACATAGAGTAATACATTGTCAGTGATGGCAAACATTGATCTACAGGTGGATAGATGGGTGGACAGGCTAAATGATCAAGCATACCTGGGCAGGGGGGTAATGTGCCCATGACCATGTATAGGGTTGGCAGATGATGTTTCTGCAAGTATACTTGTATGTTCTGTAAGAATGTCCAGGTATGTAGTAAAGTTGACAAGGGACAACGTTGTGGTGACTTCTTGGCCACAGCCTGCTACCCAGAGGGAGAGAGTAGTCAGACCTGTGGACTCAGGACCATGGTCACATGGGACATCAAGCTCAATTGGCATAACATACTACACAAAAACATTGTTCCATGTCCTATTTTGGTGTGTAGTGACTGGGATCTTAAAAGCTTGGAAGCAGCCATCTAGATGCAACAATGGGTCTCTCCTTGTCCGGAGTTAAGAAGACTGAATAAAACCAAAGACACATGGAAACAATTAGTCCAAGAGACTGGTACACCATGCAATCCTCAGCCTATATAATAATGAGACCAGAAGAAGTGGATGGTGCCTGCTACCACTGTCAAACACTCAGAGGGGGCTCTATGTAGGAGATCCTGGATAGACTGGGAGAACAACGTGGAACAAAACTCAACATCATTTAAAAAAAAAAAAAAGCCTTTCCTGTCTGATAGTGCCTGGTGAAACCCCTGAGACTATGACCCCTAGCTGCCCTTCACATCTGGAATTGAACCCACTCCTGTGGCTTCCAGCCAAATAAAAGACTGGCATATGGGCTGAACATTTACATCAGGTATATGCACTCATTGTAAAGATCAATCATGGGAGAACAAAAGGAGAGTGTGTACACAGGGAGACTGCTCGGGGAGTAGAACGGCTTGGAGGGAAGCACACAGTGAAGAGGTAACCATGGGGAGGAAGTGGCAGTAGAGCTATTACATTATGGGAAATTGCAGTCAACATCATAAGACAAAATGTGCATGTACTGCTGTGTGGAAAATGAAATTACTCTGTAAACTTTTACCCAAATCATCATCATAATAATAAAAGAGTGAAAGTTAAAGAGTAATTTATGTTTTATGTTTTTTTTAAATATGACATATTTCAAAATAATTTTCAAAATTATAGAAAGTTACATAACAGACATTTGTGTTAAAGTTCAGCATATGTGCTTGATAGTTGGCCATTTTTAATGGCATGATTTTGAATTTGGATTCTGTAACCCTGGTCTGGCTTTTCAAACTCAAGTTAGACATATCTTTGTAACATGGTTGGATGATCTGATGGCCTAGGCTGCCTAATTTGGTGTCCTCACCCTCCTTCTCAGTGAAAATACTGATTATTGTCATTGTTGTTATGTGCAGTTGAGTCGGACTCGACTCATAGCGACTCTTCCTTGGGTTTCCGAGGCAATATCACTATGGAAGTAGATTGCTCCATCTTCCTTCCAAGGAGTGGCAATAGATTTTCAACTGAACTATATGTGTAAAGTTTATACCTTGAAATACTAACCATGTTTCTCTGTGCACTTCCCCTTGTACTGTTACCCATTAGTCAACACTGAAACATAAATAAAGATTTAAATAAACTGCCAAAAAAATCCATTGGTCACTCTATTTTAAATGTTCCATTAAATATCAGAACCTATTTTGTATGTCTGATGGTATTAGCCTAATGTCCACATTTTCTAAAATTGCTTTTTCAGGAATGCTTCTGAAAACTACATTTTGATGAAAAGTAAACAATATGAAGGAATCAACACAAAATTGATCATTTAAAATCCCTTTAGGCTGCTTGTGCACAGGGAGATAGCTCAGGGTGCAGAAGAGTATGAAGGGATGGACACTGGGAGGAGGTAACTATGGGGAGGAAGTGGGAGGGGA
>NW_006922245.1:500427-503621 GCF_000298275.1 Orycteropus afer afer
TTTAACAAACAGGGATTTAGTCTCTTACAGTTTTGAAAACTAGAAGTCCAAGTTAAAAGTGCCAGCTCTAAGGGCTGCATGAAAGCCCCCCAATCGTGGGCTTCAGCTCTGCCTCTTTTTCCCAACCCACTGAAGTTGGAGGCTTCTCTTAAGTCAGACAGCTGCTAGCTGCTGAGGCTGACAAACCCAAGGTTGACAAGTAAAATGGTACAGTCCCAAATTCATAAAGGAACATGGCATGCCACTAATTCAAGTCCATTAACAGGCCCAAGATTGTTAGGGGCAGGCCATTGAGATTAAGACTTAACAAATGCTGCATCCAGATGTCACAAAAGCTCAAGACCTTCCTCAAAGCTTTTTATATACTGGAAGGAGACCACATCCCTATAGCAGCTACTCAACTGCTCACAGTAGATTCCACCATGGACTTGATTATCTGTCTCATCATGCGGAATAACTACATCCAACTACCCAGCCCCTCAAAGCCCAGCCAAGTCAAGTTGACACATAACCTTAACTACCACAAATATCAAGATATAGAAGAGTGCCATCACTACAGAGACTTCCCTCATACCTTTGTCAATTAATAATCCCTTCACCAGAATCACCACTTATTGGAATTGGGAACATGGCGTCGTGCCTATAGACCACATATTTTTTCCCTCCAGCATCTTAATGCCTGAAAAACTAGGTGCAGCAGTTGGAAGCAAGGATTTTGGGATTGTCAACAGCTCGTTAAGTTGGAAAAGGCCAGATTTAGTCAAGAAGGAGGGAAAAAAATGGGATAGGCAGAGTAAACATCCAGGAAGAATAAAAATAAATGAACCCACCCTGCAGTGCACAAGCCAGTGGGATGGAGTAATGGAGAACTCTCTAAGCAGTGAAGTGGGAACACCAGGAACCCAACAGTGGCCCCGGGGACTCAGGCTGCCCACAGCAGTGGCTTCTGGTGGTAACCTTGTGTACTGAGCTGAGTGAGTGGACAGCATGTCTGAGAAATAGAGCAGAGACCCCTCTAGCTCAACTCGCCACTGAGTTGGGAGCAGAAGGGGAAACACACCAAAGGTAGATAGACCCTAGGACAAGCTCATGGAGTGAGGCTGTGGTCCAGCTCTTCCAGAACAGGTTTTTAGCAGAAAGAATTCTGGAGGATGGGGTTTTTGTGGCTCTCCAACCCAGTCAGGGGAGCTCTGATAGCATAGTGCCTAAGGCACTTGACTGCTAACCAGAAGGCTGATGGTTCAAACCCACCAGCCACTCCTTGGAAGGAAGGTTGGGCAATCTGCTTCCGTAGTGATACTGCCTTGGAAACCAAGGAGGGGTCATTATGAGTTGGTCTGACTCGATGGCAAATAACAACAACAACAACCCAGTCAGAAAGTAGAGGCCCCCTAACCACTGGAATCTGCCAATTTTTAACCGTAGGCCAGTGAGTGACAACATAACGTCATCATTAGCAGCTGAACAAAGCAGGCTCAAAACAAAACCTGTAACCATGGAAAAGCAGAAAGCAGGGACATGCTACTGGCACTTAGGAACTTTTGTTTTTTCCCTCATTTTTCCCCTTCTTCCCTGACTCACCCTATAGAAGAACCACATTAAGCCACCATAACACCTGCTTGGCCCAAATCTAAATCCCCTTCACAATGAACAGAAACCTGCATCCACATTCCCCACAGTGATTCCATCAACACAAAGAAAATTACAGAGCAACTCAGCACACCTGAATTAATAACCAAAAAATAAATAAATAAAATACACCAGCTTCCACCATTACAAAAACATTTAAACATAAAATCAAGGCAAAACAAATGAATACATAACTAACAAAGACAACAACTTCAAAATGTATAGGAAATAACAGGCAACCTCAAATCTATCAAACAAACAGGATGAGACAATAGAAATAAAATCCCAAACAAAAACCTCTTTAAACATGGAGGAAGAGGAGGCAATAGAATTATCTGAGAAAAAAATTAGAACATATGTATATAGAACTCTACAAGAGCTTAAGGAAACCCCAAACAGAACCAAGGAGAACACAGACAATATCTGGAAGAACTCAGGAAAATAACTCAAGAACAAAATAACAAGATTAAATACACAATCAGAACTCACACAAAAGCAGCAGTTAGAAATCCAGAAGATGAATACTAAAATGACAGAATTATGTAACACAGTGGAAGCAGAAAAGAATAGGCCAGAAATGGCTGAAGAATGCATTTCCCAACTAGAAGATAAATCCTTTGACACCAGCCTATATGAAGAAAAGTGAGAACAAATATTTCAGAGAAATGAAGAGAACCTAAGAGTTACATGGGACAACATAAAAAGAAACAACATATGCCTAATTGGAATACCAGAACAAAAAGAGGAGAAAAAAAACACTGAGAAAATTGTGGAAGACCTGTATAGGGTTTGTTGAGCTTCTTGGACAAATATCTTTTCTTCTTTCATGATATGAGATATTTGTCCAAGAAGCTCAACAAACCCTATACAGGATAGATCCTGAGAGAAAGTCATCAAGACATATCATAATCCAACTTTCCAAAACCAAAGACAAAGAAAGAATCTTGTGAGCAGACTGGGGAAAAAAGAAATGTCACCTACAACGGACAAGCAGTTAGGTTGAATTGTGATTACTCAGCAGAAACCATGCAGGCAAGAAGGCAATGGGATGACATATATAAAAACTGAAGGAAAATAACTTCCAACCAAGAATTCTATATCCAGTCAAATTGTCCATCAAATATGAAGGTGAAATCAAGACATTCTCAGACAAACAGAAATTAAGGGATTTCTATGAAAACCAGACCAACCCTACAAGAAATGCTTAAGGAAGTCCTTCTAACAGAGAACTCACAACAGAGAACAACAAATTAAAATCAGGACACTTGACATTGACATCAAGACTAAAATCAAATAAGAAATAGATGCTCAAAATAAGGCCATAAAACATTGTACACACACACACACACACGCACACACAAAGGGGGAATCAATCTGCACATGACACCAGGAACAAAGCAGATAGAGGGAATAAAAGTTCTAAGTACACAACTTCCAAATGGAGAGGAAGACAGAATAAGGTCTTTATAGAACAGACTGTTCCAAACAATATAAAGACAAGAATTCACTCCAAAGTAACCACAGAGAAAATTAACGATCCCTCTAAGCAAATCCAGAAAGAAGGA
>NW_006922245.1:503820-506837 GCF_000298275.1 Orycteropus afer afer
TGTGAATGGACTAACTGCACCAGTCAAGAGAAAGAGAGTGGCAGATTGGATAAGAAGAGAAGACCCATTGATACACTGCCTACAAGAGTTCCACCTTAGACACAAAAATAAAAACAAATTAAAAGTTAAGGGATGGAAAAGAATATACACCAAGACAATGGTAACCAAAACAGAGCAGGAGTGGCAATATTAATTTCTGATAAAATAGAGTTCAAGGTGAAAAAGAGCATAAGGGACAAAGAAAGACACTATATGATGCTAAAAGGATCAAATGACCAAGAAGACATTACCATAATAAATATCTATGCACCCAATGAAAGTGCTCCAAAATATATGAAGCAAATATTAACTGAATTGAAAGGAAAAATAGACAATTCTACAATAGTAGTAGGAGACTTCAACACAACACTTTCAAGGAGGGACAGAACAACTAAAAAAAACCTCAACAAAGATACAGAAGAACTAAACAACACAATCAACCAACTCGACCTCATAGACATATACAGAGAACTCCAACCAACACAAGCACAATTCACATTCTGCTACAGTGCACATGGATCGTTCTCCAGAATAGATCATACCTGATGCCATCACTGCAGTCACGGTGTCAGTCCATTCGTTGAGGGCCTTCCCCTTTTTCATAGACCCTGCACCTACCATGCATGACATCTTTCTCCAGGGTATGGTCCCTTCTGACATGACCAAAGTGAGATGAAATCTGGCCATTCTCACTTCCAAGGAGCATTCTGGCTGCACTTCTTCCAGGACAGATTTATTCATTCTTCTGGAAGTCCATGGTATTTTCAGTATTCTTCACCAACACAGGAACTCAAAGGCATTGACTCTTCTTTGGTCTGCTTTATTCATTGTCCAGCTTTCATGTGCATATGAGGTAATTGAAAATACCATGGCTTGGGTTACACACACCTTAGTCTTCAACGTGACATCTTTGTTCTTTAACACTCTAAAGAGATCTTTTACAGCAGATTTGTCCAGTGCAATATAACATCTGATTTCTTGACTGCTGCTTCCATAGGTGTTGATTGTTGATCCAAGTAAAGTAAAATTCTTGACAAAGTCAGTCTTTTCTCCATTTATTATGATGATGCTTACTCACCCAGTTGTGAGGATTTTTGTTTTCTTTATGTTGAATTGTAATATGTACTGAAGACTGCAGTCTTTGATTTTCACAAGTAATTGCTGCAAGTCTTCTTCACTTTCAGCAAGCAAGATTGTGCCATCTGCATATTGCACATTTTTTATTAGTCTTCTTCAAATCCTGATGTCGTGTTCTTCTTCATATAGTCCAGCTTCTCAGATTATTTGCTCAACATAGAGACTGTATAAGTAAGTATGTTGAAAGTATACAACCCTGATACATACCCTTCCTGATTTTAAACCATGCAGTATCCCCTTGTTCTGTTCAAAAGACAGCCTCTTGGTCCATGTACAGGTTCCCCATGAGCACAATTAAGTGTTGCAGAATTCCTACTATTCACAATGTTATTCATAATTTGTTATGATCCACACAGTCAAAAGGCTTTGCATAGTCAATAAAATGCAAGTGAATATCTTTCTGGTGTTCTTTGATTTCAGCCAAGATCCATCTGACATCAGCAATGATATCCCTCATTCCATGCCCTCTTCTGAATCAAGCTTGAATTTCTGGCAGTTCTCTGTCAATGTACTCTTGCAACAGTTTTTTAATTATCTTCAGCAAAATTTTACTTGCATGTGATATTAGCACTATTGTTTGATAATTTCCACATTCTATTGGATCACCTATCTTTGAAATTAGCACAAAAATTGATTCCTTCCAGTCAGTTGAATAGGAATCTGACTTCTAGATTTCTTGGGATAAATGAGTAAGCACAACCCATGCTTCATCCATTTATTGAAATATCTCAATGGATAGTCCATCTATTCCTGGAGTCTTGTTTCTTGCCAATTCCTTCAGTGCAACTTGGACTTCTTTTTTCAGTACCATTGGTTCTTGATCATATGCTACCTTCTGAAATAGTTGAATATCAACCAATTATTTCTGGTAGAGTAACTCTGTGTATTCCTTCTATAAGCTTCTTAAATTCCTTCTATAAACCACTTGAATTCTTGAACTTGTGGCCCTGTTGCTCCATCTTCAAAGTCTATAACGGCAAGTAAAGTCCTTCTCACTCTTTGAATTTTTCTGATCACCATTTCTGTCTTATTTTCCCTGCTTATCTCTTCAGCCTCCAGTCAGAAAAATTGATCTGCTTTTGATGGCTCAAGTGATTGTATTGGACTGACTGCATAAGTCAGAGTAATCTCCCTCTTTTATATTCCCTAACCTTTGTGATATCTGTACCACTTTCACACCAGTACCTAGATTAGTGTTTAGTTGAGAAACCAGAAGACTGGAATTTTGGGGAACATTTTTAGAATTCTACTTACCACACTGGGTTTAGATTTGATGGTTGCTAAGATACCTTCTATGTGCCACAGTCTTTAATTTCTTCTATCACAAGTTGTGGGCTGGTATGGGCTGGTTTTCCAGAGTGACTATTCAGTGCTTTCTTCACTATAAGCTTTACATCTTCTATTTATGTCTGCACCTCTGAAATGCTCTCTCTACATTCATTTTCTCCTCTTCTGTCAGTTGTTACTCAATACTTATAGGGCTGGTGACATAGGACAATGATGTCAGTCTCTGTTGTTCTTATTCAAACTCTTTCTAAGCAGACCTTCAGTCCCAGATGCAAGATCCTTCTCAGTGATCTTGCCCTGACACCAGCTATGTTGTTGTTGTGTGCCCTTGAGTCAATTCTGACTCATAGTGATTTTATAGGACAGAGTATAACAACCCCACAGGTTTCCTAGGCTGCATTTTTTATGAGAGAAGATTGCCATGTCTTCCTCTATTGGAGCTGCTAGGTGGTTTGAATTTCCAACCTTTCATATAGCAGCCTCGCATTTAACTGTTGCCTCACCAATACTCCTTTTCCTTAGTTTAAAAGTTCTGTCTCCAAGATGTAGCCTTC
>NW_006922245.1:510165-511527 GCF_000298275.1 Orycteropus afer afer
GTGAAGGCCTTCGGCAAGATGGATTTACATGGTGGCTGCGACAATGGGCTCAAGTACAGCAAGGATCATGGAGCTGGTGCAGGATTGGGCGCTGTTTCGTTCTGCTGTGCATGGGGTTGCTGTGAGTCAGAAGTGACTTGACGGCACCTAACAACAACAACAACATACCATGATGGATGGTTTCCAAGGAAAATTGCCCTGGTCTTTCTTATGAGCACTTAGTGAGGTCTGTGGAGAAGAGCGTGTGAGTGAGTGTGAATGCTCCATGTGTCTGAAGCTCTCAGACAATACTGCCATGATAATCCTCAATTATGCTTTAGAAATTAATTTAAAAATTTAAGTGAATTCTTCTTACTGGCTAGTGTGGCTTTCAATATAATCTGCCTCAGGAAAGAAAGTAGTTATATCTCATCGCTCCTTGAAGCCACCCATCTTTCTTGAGATATTGAATCTTTTTTTTTTTTTTTTCTGTGACCTTAGTTTTCTGATAGGTTCAAATATTTTTGTGATTTTACAGATTGTCTGGCTTTTTTCTTTTTGTAAGCATGAGAGTGATGCTCTTTACATCTCTCTGCATCTTAAACTGAATCTGTAAGTACCATAAATACATGTATATAAAGCAAAACAGTCAAACATCTTGGTGTTTCCAAGTACTTAAATACTTATTTTAACTTTTTGAAAAAGGTATTTTAAACAGATCCCTTAACATGTTTAAACATAAAATTCAAGTATTTAATAGTACTATTTATCCAGGAACTATCTCAAAGCTTCTTCTTATATACTGGAGTCAGACCACATCCCTAAGGCAGCTACTCAGCTGCTCACAGTAGATTTCACCATGGAGTTGATTACCACTCTCATCATGGGGAATAACTAACTAATTCCAACTCCCCAGCCACTCAAAATCAGCCCAGCCAAGTTGACACGCAACTTAACTACCACAGGGTCAAATCTGATTCATGGTCATCCCATATGCATCAGAGTAGAACTGTGCTCCATAAGGTTTTTAAAGGCTGATTTTCAGAATTACATGACCAGAGCATTCCTCTGAGTCATCTCTGGATGGACTCAAACCTCCAAATTATCATTTTGCCACTGAGAATGTTAACCATTTGCACAACTCAGGGATTCCTTCTTATGAGTAAATAGAGGAATTGGCATTCAGTGTGATATTTTGTGAGTAGGTCCAGTCCTTCAAAACAAAGTTATCTTACATTATTTGTTGCTGATACCAGAACTTTTACTAAGAAAGTTTCATTTATTTGAAATTTTCATTTTATATGTGAGACATAAGTATCCACATATAAAATAACTTTACTCAATATCAAAGTCTTTCCAGTGAAGCAACTTGGTGAGATGAGT
>NW_006922245.1:511992-516878 GCF_000298275.1 Orycteropus afer afer
TGATTACAGCATTTGGCTGCTAACCAAAAGGTCATCAGTTAGAACCCACCAGCCACTCTGCAGGAGAAAGATGAGGCAGTCTGCGTCCATAAAGATTTATATCCTTGGAAACCCTATGGGGCAGTTCTACTCTATCCTATAGGGTTGCTATGTGTCACAATTGGCTTCATGGCAGTGGGTGTTTAAATATTTAGCTGTGGATCCTGAGCAGCTAATAGAAAGCAACTTTAAGTAAATACTTTCCAATTTTCCTAATCTAATTCAGGATTAAGAAATAATCCTGCCCCTTGTATATGAATTTTCTGTTACTTCTAATTTGGTTCTTGTTCCTCAAATTGGAATTAATGCAGTGGGAATTAATCATGAATATTACACAATTATAAGTGCTATTAAAGATTTTGAGAAATGTTGATGTCACTAGTCAGGGAAGTAGATATTGTTCGTGTGTATTAAAATTTAACAAATTAAAAAGATTGATGAAGGGACCTGGGAGTGTAGTGGTCTGACTTATTATTTACTTATTTATTTATCTTACTTACCAAGGCTTAATTACAATGTTTTTTGCTTAAACTTTCATTGTTTAAGTTTTCTAATATATTTAATCTGCATTTTTGCTTACACTATGAACATAAATACATATTTTCTAGAATGTGATGATTCTTTCACTTCTTTTTAAAAATTTTCATAAAGAATATTCATGTAGAAAATGAAAAAAGTCTGTGTGGAATGTGTGCTAAGCCATTTACAAGCATTTCCTGAGGACCTTCTATGTGCTCTTTGAGTATATAAAGGCATGTCATGATTTGTGTCCTCTAGAATTTAATAGATCAGTGGGAAAACCACTTTAACAATCATTTTCTCATTATTACATAATGTGATTATGACACACGGGAAGCAGAGTTGCACTCTCATCAGGATATCAGGAACCCAAGCTAGAAGCACACCACAGAAACATAATCTGCCCATGAAATTTTCAAAGTCACCTCCAGTTGGATCCTGCTTTAGCCCCTTGACTGCTCACACTAAAGAATTTCTACTTTGTGTTTCTAATACTGACCCTATCTACTTTACAGTTTTAATTATCATTCTACTGCATGTATAGTTGCTGTGTTTAATTGTCATTTTGTGTCATATTTAGGCTTTGATACTCTACTTGCTCCCTAGCTTCTTTCTGAGCTAAGTATTGAGAACTCTAGGTTGTCCCTGAGGCAGTCTTTCATTAAATAAAAATGGAAAAAAAAAAGCTATAAACGCAGAAGAAAAGGTGTAATTAATTACATTTTCAGTGTCCTGTAATCCCATGAATTGAGCCCATCATTGCTTTAAACAAAGCCATATTGTTGGCTTTCTTGTTACCCACTATAATTGTGTCTTGACTTTTTCTACAAAAATTAGAATTAATTGAAGGATTCAGTCCACTGGATTCTGCTTAATGAGTTTTTGTTTTGTTTTGTTTTTTGTTTTAAGTTTCTGTTTTATACTATATTTTATATTTGATAAAGTAAACAAGTAAAGCATTCTGGTTCTTTGGAATATCTGATACCATGAATGAAATACAAAAAGTAAGGAGCTGAGTCAGAAAAAAAAAATAATAATGTGATCTGATTCAGACAAGTCTGCAAAGCAAATCAAGTTTTTATAACATTTGATGAAGCGGAGTATAATTTACCTGAGTAGGATTAGGGCCCCAGAGGAAGTGATACAGGGGGACAATTGAAATAAAAAACTCATACCAGTAATAAGAATAATACTGGATAAAACAAATTAGTAATGATAACTAACAGAATAAAGCTTAGTTCTTTTAAAAAATTTTTGAGTGTTTAAATAAGCAGCTGTATTTAATTTGATTCCATTTAAAATGTATTTTTCTGAGTGGATCTATAAATTGGGCTTTTGCCCAAAGGGAAGATTTCTATTTTGATCTAATGAATTGAACTGAGATCACTCCAACATCTGTTAATTACTCTGGTGTGAATCATTCCTCTTCAAAATTGGAGCAAATAGTTTTGAAAAATATTTGTCCCTAGAGTCACACACACATTTGGGAAATACCTGTATGTGGCAATCTGATGTAATTTATTGTTTCCTCAAAATACTCAGATGTGTTGATTTTTATTAGGTAAGTGAGCAATTTTAAAACTGTAAATAAGCATTTATTTTCCACTTAAAATGGGCCTTTCAACATTAGGCCTCAGGGTGTATTAAGCAAATTCAAAATGACAAATGAGTTGTGATATACCCAACTCTTACACCAACATACCATTCAATAGCTTATGGCTCTATTCAAAGATTTTGTGCACAGCAGGCAATTGACCAAAGTGTATTATGGGTCGTTTATTGAATTTTGCCAAGATACTGAATTCTTTTTTCTGTGGAGACGACATAGTAAATGTAGGAACTATAAGAACTCATTTAAAAGTCATAGTTTTACAGTAATGTATGATAAGAGCAGGAACTGCAGCTTTCTTACTTCTTAGTAATAGAGCCATTATTTGTGCAATTGGTCGTATATCTATAGCTGAGAAGTTATTCCTGACTAATTGGTACTATATGAACTGGCATCGATCATGGAAGCTCTAGAATAAATTGAGAGAAGAGCAACATAAATGATTAAAGGCTAATGGGATTGACATATGTAAAAGATTAAAAGGTTAAATATATTTTACATGGACAAAAGACATCTTAGAGAGGTGAGCATAAGAGTATATATTACATATATTAGAAGTAGAAAAATATGTATGATAATAAAAGAAGGTATGTATCAATGAGTAATGAGATGAAATGTAGAAGAGGCAAATGTTAACTGATAATCATGAGATGTTCTGTTAACATTAATTCTATCACTACTACTATTATTGTTATTATTTAATATTTATGTATTATCACAAAAATATATAGTTCATTCTACAACTGAATTTATGTTAAGCCAGTTCTTTAAAGAAAATAGCCTAAAAGTATAATTATGGTAAGTACACTACTGTTAGTATTTTGTGTATGTGTGTGTCAGTGTGTGTATATGTGTTTGTTGAAGTTTGAGGAGCAACTTATAGGCTCATTTTCATATATGGCCAAGATTCATTCCTTTGTCTTATCTCTACATTCTTATACTAAAATTAATATTATGTATTGGACACCTATGGCTAAGGCACATTGTTAAATTATGTATCAAATCAGGAAGATGAATATAACAGAGTTGCTGTCTAAGTATTTACAATCTTGTAGGAGAGAGAACTAAACACACATCTTTTTAACATAAATTAAACTTGGTAAGTGTTATGATAGAAGCACAGATAAGAGGCATAGATATATCAGGGAAAGAGTTATTCTTTCAGGAAACATTTTGAAAGGCTCCATAGAGAAAATTGCCTTTGAATTTGCCCATAAAAAGTTGCTAAAACTTCAGCAGTTAATATGGTAAGAAAGATATCCCAAACAAAGGGATACACTTATACAAAGTAATAAAAGTGTCAGTGTAAAACAATTAAAGAAACGGTCTAATATGGCTTGTGTATAAAGTATATTTAGTGGCATATGTAGTGGGGAATGATAACATGAATATAGTTTTGGGTTAGGACATCTCTTTTCTGTATATGTCATATGCAACTCATCTCATCAACTCACTCACTGCTGTTGAGTGGAATCTGACTCAAAGTGACCCTTCCTCGGGTTTCTGAGGTAGTATATTTACAGAAGTAGATTGCCCAGTCTTCCTTCCAAGGGAGTCACTGGTGGATCTGAACCGCCAGCCTTCTAGTTAGCAGTCAAATGCTTTAGGAACTATGCCGCCAGAGGTACGCAAGACTTTGTCAAATGTAACTTTTTCTTATGTCACTTATCTACTGCATCTCCCCAAAATGAGTCATTTTCTAGGTCATAATAATTTCATATTTGAACTTTTGATATGTGTTCCCCTTGAAAAAAGTGAACTCTTATCTGAAAGTCAGGAATTGTGAACACACTGGCAGAACTGTTTGGTTCGGGGAATGCAAGAATGAAGTGTGTGCCTCAAAAAGAGATGCTTCTTCTGAATTCACATAAGGCTTTTCCTCATTATTAACATTTAGGCTTTTATTTGGAATGGCAGGTGTGTGATGTGAAAAAGCTTAGCATTGTTTACTGGTATATATAGCTATGAGCAATGTGCATTTGTTAGCAAATAGAACAATGCCTGGCCCACAAGAGGTAGCCAATAAATACTTTTTCTTTTAAAAAAAAAAAGTAACATGTTAAATAACTTTTTAGATCTTTCCACTTCCCTCTCATTTGGAATCAATCTCTTCTTCCATTGCCACTTGTTCCACTAACAGTACATACTACCCTCCACTTTTTGTCTGAGATAATAGGTCCTCAGCAGATATTTGTGGAATGGATGGGCTAAATGTCAGTTTAATAGTTTATTTGAATTTCCAAGAAGTAATATGAAAGCAGGATTTAATGAAATGGACTTATCATTTTTCATTAATTAGGAATGTCTCCAGAAGCATATATAGGGTTGACTTTTTACTGAATCTAGTCTATGAGTCACGATAAATGAAGAAAAGATTGAAGTTGTCAAAGATTTCATATTGCTTGGTTCCACAGTCAACACCAATGGAAGCATCAGTCAAGAAATCAGACATGGTATGGCACTGGGCAAATCTGCTCAAAATAACTCTTTAAAGTACTGAAGAGCAGAGATGTCTCTTTGATGACTAAGGTGTGCCTAAATCCAGCCATGGTATTTTCAATGGTCTCATATACATGTGAAAGCTGGACAATGAATAAGGAACACCAAAGAAGAGTTGATGCTTTTGAGTCGTGGTGTTGGTGAAGAATATAGAAAGTACTATGGACTGCCAGAAGAACTAATAGATCTGTCCTGGAAGAAGTGTAGCCAGATGCTCCTT
>NW_006922245.1:517653-519863 GCF_000298275.1 Orycteropus afer afer
TACTGCCTCAGAAACCCAAGGAGGGGTCGCTATGAGTCAGGTATGACTCGATGGCACATAACAACAACAACAACAACAGGCATTACTGAACTGAAATAGACTGGTATTGGCCATTTTGAATCAGAACATCACATCATCTACTATACCATGTATGGTAAATTGAAAAGGAATGGTGTCACATTCATCATCAAAAAGAATATTTCAAGATCTATCCCGAAGTACAATGCTGTTACCTACTGCTATTGAGTCAATTCCAACTCATAGCAACCTCCATTGGGTTTCTAAGGCAGTAAATCTTTACAGAAGTAGATCACCTCATGTTCCTTCTCCAGAGTGGCTGGTGGGTTTAAACTGGCATCCTTTTGATTAGCAGTCAAATGCCTTAAGCACTATCCACCAAAGTTCCTTATAATGCTGCCAGTGATAGGTAATATCCATACACTTACAAGGAAGACCACTTATTATTCAAATTTATGCACCAACAAGTAAAGCCAAAAATGAAAAAATTGAAGATTTTACTAACTACACTTTGAATTGACCAAATAGCCAATCAAAATGTACTCATAATTACTGGTGATTGATATGAGGATGTTGGACATGAAGAAACATCAGTACTTGGAAAATATGACTTTGGTGAAGGAAATGACACCAGAGACCATGTTATACAATTTTGCAAGATGAACAACTTATTTCTTTCAAACACCCTTTTTCAATAACATAAATTGCAACTATACACGTGGACCTCACCAGATGGAGTAAGCAGGTATCAAATAGATTATATTTGTGGAAATAGATGATGGGAAAGCTCCATATCATCAACCAGAGCAAGGCCAGGAGCTGATTACAGAACAGACCATCAGTTGCTCCTAAGCAAGTTCAAGTTGAAGTTGAAGAAAATTAAAATAAGTCCATGAGAGCCAAAATACAGCCTTGATTGTATCTAACCTGTATTTAGAGACTATCTGAAGAATAGATTTGACACATTGAACACCAGTGACCAGAGGAGTAGTGGAATGATATGAAACACATCATACATGAAGAAAGCAAGAGGTCATTAAAAAGACAAAAAGGGAAAAGAAGACCAAAATGGATGTCAGAAGAAATTCTGAAACTTGATCTTGAATGGAGAGTAGCTAAAGCAAATGGAAGAATGATGAGGTAAGAGCTGAACAGAATATTTCAAAGGGCAGCTCAAGAAGGCAAAATAAAGTATTATAATGAAATATGCAAAGAGCAGGAATTAGAAAATCAAAATGGAAGAACAAGCTTGGCATTTCTCAACCTGAAAGAATTTAAGTAGAAATTTAATCTTTGAATTGCAATATTGAAGGATTCTACAGGCAAAATATTGAACAATTCATGAAGCATCAAAGGAGGATGGAAGAAATACACAGAGTCATCGTACCAAAAAGAATTAGTTGATGCTCAACCATTTCAGGATGTGGCATATGATCAAGAACCACTGATATTGAAGGAAGAAGTCCAAGCTGCACTGAAGGAATTGGCAAAAAACAAGGCTTCAGGAATTGACACAATATCCATTGAGATATTTCAACAAATGGATGCAGCCCTGGAGGTTCTTACTCATTTATGCCAACAAATTTGGAAGACAGCTACCTGGCCAACTGACCAGAGGAGATTGATATGTGTGCCAATTCCAAAGAAAAGTCATCTAATAAAATGTGGAAAATAGCAAACAGTGTCATTAATATCACAAGCACGTAATGTTTTGTTGAATTAAAAAATAGTTGCAACAGTATATTGACAGGGAACTTCCAGATTCAAGCTCAATTCAGAAGAGTAAGTAAAATCAGCTTTTATCATGTCAGATGGATCTTGGCTGAAAGCAGAGAATACCAGAAAAAAATATTCACCTGTGCTTTATTTACTATGCAAAGGCATATGATTATGTGGATTGTAACAAATTTTGGGTCACATTTTGAATAATGGGAATTCCAGAACACTTAAGTGTGCTCATGAAGAACCAGTACAAAAACCAAGAGGTGGTCATTTGAACAGATCAAGGAGATAGTGTACATTTTAAAATCAGGAAGGGTGTGTGTCAGGGCTGTATCTGTTCACCATACTTTTTCAATCCTTATGCTGAGCAAATAATACAAGAAACTGGACTAATTCAAGCGGCCAACAAACATATGAAGAAATGCTCACGATCATTAGCTATTAGAGAGATGCAAATCAAAACAACAATG
>NW_006922245.1:523568-524923 GCF_000298275.1 Orycteropus afer afer
ATCCATTTGTTAAAGCTATCCACTTGTGGTATTTTGTATTAGAACAGCACAAGAGAATCAAAACAGAGCTCAAGCATAAGAAGGATTGTGAGGAGGCCGCAGGACCTGGCAGTGTCTCATTCTGTTGTACATAGGATCTCTGTTAGTAGTAACTGACTCAGTGGCACCTAGCAATAACAAAAACAACAGGCTTATCTTTGTAAAGAGATTGGCCCACTGTGCTTTTCAGTGATTCTGAAGTCAATTGTTGCTAACATTCTCCAAATCTTAGTGGAGAGAAAAGAGAAAGAAATATCTAATTAAGAAGAATTAAAGTCAGTGGGCCTTTTGGGTGTATCCATAAATAAATTTTCTTCTCCCCCCACCCCCATTGGAGAAGTATCAACTTTTAAATGAATGTTGCAGTGAAGGTTTTGGGGCACCTTCTACTTGACCTTGTTCTCCTTACAATTTAGTAAAGTGGAGTATGCAAAGGACTGACAAAGTTTCTAATAAGAACATCTCTGTTTTGGAAAGGGGGTATAATTTGATTTGTCATTATGCTGGATGGCCTAATACATCACCTTCTCTTTTATGTCTTTGAGAAATGACCCCAGGCTGCTCTATGTCAATAAACTAAAACCAAAGTCACTGCCATTGAGTCTATTCTGACTCATAGTGACCCCCATTGGGTTTCTGAGGCTGTAGATCTTTAGTGAAGTAGATCGCCTCATCTTCCTTCCATGGGTCAGCTGGTGGGTTTGAACCACCAACCTTCTGGTTAGCACCCAAATGCCTTACCCATTACACCACCAGAGTTCTTTGCTCTCTATCAATAGATATCATGATTCAAAGTTCTTTTTACTTATTCAATCACATCTATAATTATAAAAATAAGGATTGAAGTTTATTGAATGGAGAATATATTAAGAAAGGGAGCTAATTCCATGGGATAAAGAGCAATGAGCTAATAGGATGCTGCTTATTGTTGTGTGATTTCTGTTAACTTCTACATTTTATTGCCCTCTTATTATTATTTTTTATTTTTTTATATGCATTGGTGGTAAGATTCTATCTGACTGCATCTTCTTTTTTTTAAGAGCTTGTTTTACATTCAATGTCACGTGTACATTTAGTTTCATTGCCCATTCACCTTGTCCAACCCTAACCCAGTCTCTTCCCCTCCCTACACTGCAGCCCTCCCCCTGTGCCCCTAATAATTATGCACTCCTGTTTGTCCTGCATTTTCTCAGTTTGAATGTTGGTCTTCTGGTGTCCCATGTTCTATTGCTCTAAGGAATGTATTACCATTGATTGTGTGGATGCAGATCCTGGGTTGAGTGGTCTGCATGTACATCTCGCTAACCATTGGGCAG
>NW_006922245.1:525936-531935 GCF_000298275.1 Orycteropus afer afer
CGTTGTGAGATGATTCGCATATCCCTCATTGTTCTTTAATGTGGCATAGTATTTCATTGTGTGGATATACCATAATTTGGTTATCCACTCATCTGTTGATGGGCATTTAGGTTGTTTCCATCTCTTTGCTATGGTGAATTGTGCTGCAATGAACATAAGTGTACATATGTCTGTTCATGCACTATCTCTAACCTCCTTAGCATATATTCCTAGTAATGGAATTGCTGGATCAAATGGTACTTCTATTTTCAGTTTTGTTTCTTATTTTCAGTTTTTTAAGGAAACGCCATACCATTTGTCACAATGGTTGTACCATTTTATAATCCCACCATCAGTGCACAAGAGCTCCAATCTCTCCACAACCCCGCCAGCATTTGATCTGTTCAACTTTGCTATTATTGCTGGGGTGAGATGATATCTCATTGTTGTTTTGATTTGCATCTCTCTAATGATTAATGATCATGAGCAATTTCTCATGTGTTTGTTGGCTGCTTGTATATCATCTTTGGTGAAGTGTCTCTTCAAGTCTTTTGCCCATTTGTGAATTGGATTGTTTGTCTTTTTGGTGTTGAGGTGTTGAAATTTTCTGTAGATTTTGGAGATAAGTCCTTTATCAGATAGGTCATAGGCAAATATTTTTTCCTAATCTGTAAGTTCTCTTTTTACCCTTTTGATGAAATCTTTCGATGCATACAAGAATTTAATTTTTAAAAGGTCCCAGTAATCTGGCTTCTCTTCTATCTCCTGCACATTCTGGGTTATGCTTGACAGTCTATTTATGCTGTAAATTATGGCTCCTAGATTTGCCTCTATTTTATCTTTGATGAATTTTATAGTTTTGGGTTTTACATTTAAGTCTTTGATCCAGCTTGAGGTTTTTTTTTTTTGTGTGTGTGGGGGGGGTGAGGTATGTGTCTTGTTCCATTTTTCTACAGGTGGATATCCAGTTTTGCCAGCACCATTTGCTAAAGAGGCTATCTCTTCCCCATTTAATGGGCTTTGGTATTGCCCTCTTATTTAAAGGCCCATTAGGACCCTTTTAAGGTTGACTTCAAAGGTCCTAAAGTTTACTACATTGAAGTGGTTCGCTTTTGTCTTCATTTCCAGTTACATGTTTTTCTATGTATTAAAGAGAGATATTGGCTGATTAAGCCAATATTACATGTTAGCTACTCCTAGAATAACAGTAGTAGTAATTGTTCTCATTTATTGAGTGGTCAGTGTGGATTGTGTCAATTTAATCATCACTGTAATGCTGTGAAGTGGGCACTATTATTATCACAATGTCCTTCCTCTTAATCATATTACCCTACTGCATGTAGAACATTGACCTCAGAAATCTCCCCATAGAGACACACTCTTAGGTGAGTGTGCCAAAGATAAGGAGACTGTAACCATCTCATTATAAATCTCTCCTGGAAAGGCAATTTAAAATTCTTATAAATATGAGTTCAGCCTTGTCACATGAAAAATAACACATTTTATTTTTCCTTACCTTTAGCCCAAGAAACTATAATGCTTCAAATTGTTAAAGAGACCAAGTAAAATATCACAGGGCCTGCAAGCTCTATGGCCACATCACAAAGATATTTGTTTGGGCACAAGTATGCGTTTCTGTAAAAAAAAGAAAAAAACGCAACTGCAAAACAGTTGTCAGATTTTTTTCCTGTGACTTTACTTCAGTCCCAGTCAATGTATCACTTCTGAAATTCTGCAGGTGTTGAAGAGCTGGAAAAAATTGTTATGGTCCAGTAGCAATGTGTGTGTGTGTGTGTGTGTGTGTGTGTGTGAAACGATTGTGAAGATGTGTTTCAAATTATTTTTCTGAAAAAGTCTTTCCAGTTATTTTTCTTTCTTTTGATTAATAATTGATATGTGATATTAAGAATGCCAGTGTCCAGATATATTAGGTTTGAAATATTCAAGTTTAAGTTACCACTGGCCAAGAGCAGCATAATGTGCATGAGAGATAAATATCTTTGTGAAAAGCCAACTCGGTTGTATTTCATTTATGCCAAAAGGATTTGTTGAGAAATACAAGAGTTTTGTAGTGATGTGTCTTGTAGTTGGGAGCAACATTCTGGATTCTTATGTGAAATTTGATAAGCTGTTATAACTCCAATTAATATTTCCATAACAGGATTCCAAGTGAGGATCTTGTGCTGACTTCTTGGGCAGCATGATGTGTGATTCTGCCTCACAAAACCAGTGAGAGGCTCTGAGAAAATTGATTATATTCAAAAAGTTTGTATTTGCTGCCCTTCTATATTTATTTTGTTCCTCCCTCCCTTATAGTCTTCCTGTCACACTCCTTTTATTATTTTTCCCATCACTATGCTGGATCTTCAAACCAGTGCAACTGTGTATGGTTGTGCAGATTGTGAATTTCACATATAAAGACAATGCCATTCACATTATATACAGTTGACCCTTGAACAACATGAATGTTAGGGAACAGACCCCTATGTAGTTGAATATGCATGTATAACTTTTGACTTCTCAAAATCTTAATAACTAGTAGCTTATTATTGAGCAGAAGTCTTTCTGATTACATAAACAGTTGATCAACACAGTTCTTGCTGTAAAGTTATTAGATTTTCACATGAAGACCTCACACACATAGACAACAGGTAAGTTTATTAACTGTACAGCATAATGATTATTTACCATTCATTAAGTGGAAGTGTTATCATCATAAACGTCTTCATCCTCATTGTCTTCACTTTGAGTAGTATGAGGCAGAAGAGGAAGAAAAGAGCCTAGTTGTGGTGTATCAGGGGTGACAGAGGCAGAAGAAATGGAGGAGGTGGAAGGGTAGGCAGGATCATTTCTTCATGTGTTTTTTGGCTGCCTGAACACCTTCTCTGGTAAAGGGTCTGCTCATGTCCTTGCCCGTTTTTGAAGTGGATTTTTCATCTTTTTGATGTTGAGCTCTTGCAATTTTCTATAAATTTAGAGATAAGTCCCTTGTTGGATATGTTGTTGCCAAATATTTTCCCCAGTCTTGAGGTTTTACTTTTACTCTTTTGGAGAAGTCTTTTGAAGCACATAAGAATTTAATTTTGAGAAGGTCCCAGTTATCTAGTTTCTCTTCTGCTGTTTGTGCATTTTTGGTTATGCTTGATAGTTTATTTATGACATAAATTTGTGCCCCTAAGTTTGCCTCTATTTTATATTTGATGACTTATATTGTTTTTTGTTTTAGATGTAGGTCTTTAATCCATATTGAGTTAGCTTTTGAGTTTGGTATGAGGTATGGATCTTGTTCCATTTTTTCTGCAAATTGATATCAAGTTTTTTCAAAGTCATTTGTTAAAGAAACTATCTCTTCTCTGATTAATGGGTTTTGGCCCTTTGTCAAAGATCATCTTTTCATATTTGGATGGATCTAGTTCTGGTTTCTCAATTCTGTTCCATTGGTCTATGTGTCTGTTGCTGTACCAATACCAGGCTGTTTTGACTACTGGGGCTGTAATAGTAGGTTTTGAGATCTGGGAGTGTGAGACCTCTACTTTGTTCTTCTTCTTCAGTTGTGCTTTGCTTATCTATGCTCTCTTTCTTTTCCATATAAAATTGTTGTTGTTGTTAAGTGTCATTGAGCTGGCTCTGACTCATAACAATCCTATGTACAACAGAATGGAATACTGCCTAGTTTTGCCATCCTGACAATTCTTGCTATGCTTGAGCCCATCATTGTAACCACTGTGTCAATCTATCTTGTTAAGGGTCCTCCTTTTTTTTGCTAACCTCTACTTTACCGAGCATGATATCCTTCTCCAGGGAATGGTTCCTTCTGACAATATGACCAAATTAGGTCTGGCCATTCTCACTTCTGAAGAGCATTCCAGATTTAGTGGTTGGTGGATAATTTTGAATAATGATTGCATTAATTGGTCTTCCTTGCAGGTGTGTGGTTATTACACTCTCACAGTGTTGTGCTTCAGGATACATCTTGACATGTTATATTCTTTTTTTTGAGTATGAATGTAACACCATTCCTCTTCAATTTATCATTCTTGGCATAGTAAATCATATGATTTTCCTATTCAAAAAGGCGACAACCAGTCCATTTCAGCTTACTAATTCTCAGGATATCAATCTTCATGTGCTCCATTTCATTTTTGACAACTTCCAATTTACCTAGATTCATGCTCTGTACTTTCCATATTTCAATTATTAATGAATTTTTGTAGCTATTTTTTCCTATTTTGAGTAGTGGCCCATCAGCAAATGAAGGTCCTAAAAGCTTTACTCCATTCACATCATTAAGGTTGACTCTACTTTGAAGAGGCAGGTTGTGATAGTTGGAGCTGTGTGTCAACTTGGTTGGACCACAATTCTGTGTGGTTTAAGCAGTTGTGATGTGGGTTGTTCCCATGATGGGATTGGATGTATATGTTTTGAGTAGGGAGTTTCCTTAGGAGTGTGGCCTGCTTCCAATATATTTATGGACATCCAGGGAAAAAGAGACACTCTTCTTTGGACTGGGATCCTGTTGTGCTGCCTACAACTGTCCATGAGTGAACAATCCACCATTCAGCCTGGAAATCTTGTATTCATCATTTGTTGGAGTCAACATCCGGTACACTGCCTGCCAACCTTGAGCTCGTCAGCCCCTGCAGCTGTGTGAGTCGGGAAAAGCCTCCAGCTTGATGTTTAATCCAAGAACTTGGGACTTGCCGGCTTCTATAAGTGTGTGAGCCATTTTCTTAAGATAAATTTCCTTTCTCTATATGTGTATATAAGTTTTATTGTTTTTGCTTCTCTAGAGCTCCCAGCCTAACATATAGATCTTTCCCAGTTGTATATTGAGTCCCGTCAAATCTGAGATGCTCTTCTTCCAGTGCTATATCAGACACTGTTTCACTGCTATTCATAAAGTTTTCTAGTAATCAGTAATCAGACAGAGTTTCAATTCTCTTTAAAAGATTTTTACCACTTGTCCATCATTTTGTTGTACTGTGGTGGTTTTCAGGTTGCTGTGAGACTGGAACCTATGACAGTGGCATTTTAAGTACCAGCAGGGTCACCCATGGTGGACATTTTTCAGGGAAGCTTCTAGATTATGAGAGACTCAGAAGAAGGAGAGGGCTATCCACTTCTGAAAAAAAAAAATAGTCACTGAAAACCTTATAAATAGCAGTGAAATGGGCTCATGGCCACACATAAATTTATAGACAGGTTATTTTTCTGTGGTAGATGTAATAATACAGATTGATATATGGAAGTATGGGAGAAACTTTCATTATTCAGCTTTGGGTGAGATAGAATGGAATGTCAGGGATAGGATCCTGGAAGAAGTGGCACATAAGGTGGAAGTAGAAAAACAAATTAGAATAAGCCAAGAGTAAATTGGTCAGGAGAACTGTCATTCCAGGCAGTGGGAAGAATAAGAGCAAAGGCATGGAAATGCAAAAAACATGGTATGTGTGAAGGAAGAGCATATATTTCAGCCTTATTGGAGTAGGAGTATGAATTGTAAGTCAAGTTGAAGAGATAAGACAAGAAAATTTGACAAAGACAATAATGGACACCCTTGCATTTCATGATAAAAAGCTTAGGTTTCTTCCCACAGACTTTATCAAGAAATCACTCTTTTATTTTAACTTTATGTGAAAGACCTAAGAAATATATACCATAATTTCCATAAATATTCTCAATGTGCATAACTCACCATAGTCTTTGTAATAAAGCCTGAATGTTATGTCCTCTAATAAGGAAAACAGTAAATTGAAATCATATCATTGTTGTTGTTATATGCCGTTGAGTCAGACCCAACTCATAACGACCCCTCCTTGGGTTTCCGAGGCAGTATCACTACGGAAGTAGATTTCCCCATCTTCCTTCTGAGGAGTGGCTGGTGGGTTTGAATCACCAGCCTTCTGGTTAGCAGTCAAGTGTCTGAGGCACTATGCTACCAGAGCTCACTATGGCCCTCAAAAAGAAAATAAATTTGGAAGATTTTCATCTGAGAAATCTTTAATACTGATGCACTTTAT
>NW_006922245.1:532096-534531 GCF_000298275.1 Orycteropus afer afer
TTTTTCTGTAATTTAAATTACAGAAATTGTGTTTTAAGTAATGGGTCATAGGTTATGGAAGCAGAACAAGACATATAAGATCAGGAGCATTATTTGAAGTCTTTTGCAGATAAGAATGTGTGTAAAACTGACTCAGATTGTCATAACTTTCCATTAAGTTCATAGGGTTCTTTGAGATTCTGCCTATCTGGAGAAATAAAGACAGCAGGCATAATATAGATCAGGCAAGGCATTGCTCTAACATTGAAATCTAATATCAAAATCTGAAATCTAAACTAATGCTCTTAATAATTATAAGATGTCTGCATTTTGAAATAAATATTTATTGACTGCCTACTCTGTCACCATGCTAAATACTAAGAACAGAAAGATGAAAATACATGGCATAGTAGAAAGGACGGGGCCTTGAGATATTTACAAGCCTCGGTTCATCTTAGCCTTATTCTTTGCTATCTTTGATACCTTGAACAAGCTAATTTCTCAGAGGACAAATTCTCTTATCTATAAATTAAGAGTAATCGCACACTTTTAATATGTTTATTGTGAATTTTAAATGAGATGATGCATATAAAACACAGCATAGAAAACATTCAATGCATGGTAGCAAATACTATTATTTAAGTACATATTATTTATTTTGGCTTCCCATTATAAAAGTAATAAAAATTTATTATAAAGAATTTAGAAATTACAGAGAATTTTGAAAAATTTTCAGACATAGCATCATTACCTAACAAAAATTAATGTTACATATTTTGGTGTAGCTCCTGATAGACATATTTTTCTTGCTAAATATTTTTTATTTACTCTAATATTTTAACATAAACATTTTCTGTGTTACCATCCATTCTTTACAAACAGTTGTAAAAGATCTATGTAGTTATATAATTTACATTATTGTGTTATATGAAATAATCATCACATTGCCAAACATTTATATTGCTGCCATTTTTTTCTGATATAGCAAAGAAGATATTTCCCTTGTAGAATTTTCTTTAATTTACTACTCAAAAAACCAACTCACTGCCATTGAGTTGTTTCTGACTCATAGCGACCCCCATTTGGGTTTCTGAGGCTATAAATCTTTATGGAAGTAGATCTCCCAGTCTCCCTTCTATGGAGCGGCTGGTGGGTTTGAACTGCTGACTTTCCAGGTAGCAGGCAAGTACCTTATCATTACGCCACCAGAGCTCCTTTTTTTTTAAATAGCAAAAAATACATTTTCCTTGTAGAATTTTCTTTAATTTACTGAAGATAAATACAGAAATTTCTGTGTCTGAGGTAGATTTATTTTAAGTTTTTGATTCCTATAACCAAATTTCTTACCAATTAAACTCCTATTATATCATCTGCTGCCCCATAGCTTCATCATGTACTTCTTTATGTGTGTTTTTGAAAATTAATCATTATATCTTGACCATCAATCTGAATCATTTAATTTCAATTTGTTTCAATGAAAATATCTATGACCTTCAAGGCAGTAGGTGAAGAGTGTGAGTTCCAAAAGACTCTCAGTGAATTCCAATATGTACACTAATTTGAATTAATCATTATCACATCAGGACAATAAGGAAACATAATTTGCTTCTTTTCTACTTTGTTTTTCATTTATTTATGTATTTTTCATTTATTTGGTTGTTGTTGAGAATATACACAGCAAAACATATACCAACTCAACAATTTCTTTATGTACAATTCAGTGACATTGATTATTCTTTTTTCTTCTGTAACCATTCTCACCTCCTTATCTCAGTTGTTCCTCCTCCATTAACATAAACTCACTGCCCTTAAGGTTCCTATCTAATTTTTTGAGTTACTGCTGTCAATTTGTTCCCATATAGATATTTCTGAAAAGAGCATCATACTTAAGGGAAACACTTTTACTAGTTAAGCTAAGGTATTATTTGGTTTTAATAAGATTTCAGGGCACATTTTTGTTTTGAGGTTTAAATATTATCTCCGGGCCATAGTTTTAGGACTTCATCCAGCCTCCTTAACTCCAGAAAATCTGAACACATGAAAATTTGAAATTTTATTTTGCATTTTCCTCCTTTTGATCAGGATTCTTCCATAGAATCTTTGATCAAAATATTCAGTAGTGGTAGCCAGGTACCGTAGCGTTCTGGTCTCATGGGAAACAAGGCAGTTGTTCCTGAAGACAATTAGCCACACAGTCCATATACTCCTCCTATTCTTGACTTTCCTTCTTCTGCTGCTGCTTCAGGCTGTTGTTGTTGTTGTTATGTGCCCTCCAGTCGGACCCAACTCATAGCGATCCCTCCTTGGGTTTCCGAGGCAGTATCACTACAGAAGGAGCTCTGGTAGCATAGTGGCTAAAAGCACTTGACTGCTAACCAGAAGGCTGGCGGTTCAAACCCACCAGCCACTCCTCGGAAGGAAGGTTGGGCAATCCTACTTCCGTAGTGATACTGCCT
>NW_006922245.1:534845-535471 GCF_000298275.1 Orycteropus afer afer
CGCCAGCCTTCTGGTTAGCAGTCAAGTGTCTTAGGCACTACGCTACCAGAGCTCCTGCTGCTTCAGGCTAGTAATAACCAATTGTAATGTCTTGGATGGCCACCTTCAAGCTTTAAAGGTATTATGCAATTAATTAGGATGTAAAATAGAAATACCGAACACATTGGAAAAAATGCACTGATTAAAGATGAGGTTGCACAATTGATTATTGTAATCACTACCAATAAGTTATACGCCTGTGAAAAGTTTAATCCACAAAAGTTGAATGATAGAGATATTTACAACAACAATAACATAACAAAGAAAAAAGGAAAACAACAAAGCAGCAGCTGCTGAGGCTGCTTATGTACAACCAAAAACCTGATGGGATTTAGTTCCTTGGTTTAGAGGTTTAGGGTCATGGTTTCATGGCACATCTCAATTAATTGGCCTAATAACATATTTAGTGCTTCTCTCCTTCTTGATTTTTATCATACATACAGTTTTCTGTGTCATAACTTGATCTTTCATATGAATTTATAGATATATAAATATGCATATATATGTGTGTTTAATATACTTAGTTGCCAGACTTAAGAACTGATGAAAAAAGAAGTGTTATAGACCTACATAAATAAAATTATAAA
>NW_006922245.1:535647-538079 GCF_000298275.1 Orycteropus afer afer
ATATTAGTAAGATTTTTTAAATTTTAACTGGGAAAATATGAGTAGCAAGCTACACTAAAATTAAGTAAAAACTCCTTTGTATGTTCAGGGCACCTAGAAATCATTAATAAAGCCCCAAATTTCCAATATAAAACAGGAAAAAAGTTTTAATAATTGCCAAAGAATAAGTGATAAAAATGTTCAATTAATATATAAATGAAATAGTTACTCTTACCAATAACTACAGAAGAGAAAATTCAAACAGTAAAAATTAAAGTGATAATTATCCATTTATTTATGTATGGAGAATAAGATATCTGTTTCTTTATTGTGGGCATTATAAATTTAAAAAATATCCTGGGAAAAATGGCAAAACTATAGCAAAAGCCTTAAAATATATTTATGTCCTTTGATGAAATAATTTAATTTTAAGAATAAATCATTACAAAATAAACCTATATTCATACAAGGATTTATTGATGAATGTGTTCATTGCAGTGTTGCCTGTAATACAAAAAATTGATAATAGCATAAATGTCTACTAGAGAGAAAAGGACAAAAATGTCATATCTTTATAGTGGAATATTATTCAGGCAGTGAATACTTATATAATACCAGAAATTGAAAATACTGTAAATGTCAAACTAGAAAGAGATGGATAAAAAAGTTATATCCATATGATTTAATATTATTCAGGCATTGTCTATATAAGGAGTTCAATGGTGCAGTGGTTAAGACATTTGGCTGCTACCCAAAAGGTCAGTGGTTCCAACCCACCAGCTGCTCCATGGAAGAAAGATGAAGCAGTCTGCTTCCGTAAAGATTTACAGACTTGGAAACTCAACGGGGGTCGCTATGAGTTGGAATCCACTCAATGGCAGTGAGTTTTTTTTTTTTTTTTAATTGACTACATTTGCAAAGGGAGCTCTGGTAGCATAGTGCCTAAAGCACTTGACTGCTAACCCGAAGGCTGGAGGTTCAAACCCACCAGCCACTCCTCGGAAGGAAGGTTGGGCAATCTACTTCCATAATGATACTGCCTCAGAAACCCAAGGAGGGGTCGCTATGTGTCGGGTCTGACTCGACGGCACATAACAACATATATGCAAAAGCATAGATCAATGTCACAGACATTTTTCTGAGTAAAAGGAGCTAGATACAAAAGATTACATGCTGAATGATTCGACCTATATGAATTTCATTAACAGATTAAGCTAATTAATCTGTGTTTTGTTTTTTTTTTTAATCAGAGTAGTGGTTGTATCCTAGGGGTGACTAGGAATGGGTATGAGGGAATTTTCTGAGATGGAAATATTCTACATCACCACAGGGTTGTTGCCACCACCGATTTATTACTTTGTTGTTCTGTGGAGGCTTATGTGTTGCTATGATTCTGGAAGCTACCCACAGATACTTTAAATACTAGCAGCATCAGCCATGGTAGACAGGTTTCAGTGGAGCTTCCAGAGTAAGACTAAAAAGAAACACATGGCAATATACTTCCAAATACTAGACAAAGAAAACCGGATGGATCACAACAGAATATTGTCCAGTATAGTGCTGGAAGATGAGCCCTCTATATTAGAAGGCACTCAAAATATACAGTGGCTGCAACAATGGATGTGAACATGCTAATGGTCATGAAAATGGTATAGGACTGGGCAATTTTTTTTTGTACACAGGTTCACCATGCAACAGCAGCTAACAATAAAAATATACATCGTTATATGGTTGTGTTCACTTGTCAAATTTCATTAAACGGTAGCATTACTATCTGTGCATTTCACTTCACATAAATGATACCTTAGTGTTAAAGAAAGAAAGAAAGAAAGAACAACTATACAAATAATGTTTTCATGGAATTTTTAACAACACAAGAAAATATCAAGCCTATAATTTTAAATGAGAAAGGAATACAAAAATGTATGAAGTGTGTGCGTGTGTTATTTAAACACTTGGAAAGAATCCACTGGTATTTTTAGAACAGTACTTTTCAGTGCATTTTCTGATATGGCACAACTCAAAATTAGAAGAAACAGCTCTCAATATCCATTGATAATTGGAACAGGGAATGTATGAAGTATGAATCTAAGATCATTTGAGTTCATCAAAAATGAAATGGAATTCATAGA
The DNA here is from genome assembly GCF_000298275.1 of Orycteropus afer afer. NCBI lineage: Eukaryota > Metazoa > Chordata > Mammalia > Tubulidentata > Orycteropodidae > Orycteropus > Orycteropus afer. The sequence goes on from NW_006922245.1 coordinate 537,759, forward strand.
TATTGATATTGTAGGAATTAGTGAGCTGAAATGGACTGGTATAGGCCATTTTGAATTAAAAAATGATATAGTCTACTATGGTGGGAATGAAAAATTGAAAAGGAAAGACATCACCTTCATCATTGAAAGAAAAATTTCAAAATCCATCCTGAAGTCTGGTGGTATAGTGCCTAAGGTAGTAAGGTATTTGACTGCTAACCAGAAGGCTAGTGGTTCAAACCCACCAGACACTCCTCAGAAGGAAGGTTGGGCAATCTACTTCTGTAGTGAAATAAATACACTAACCACTAAAGCCAAAGATGAAGAAATTGAAGATTGTTA
>NW_006922245.1:539604-542213 GCF_000298275.1 Orycteropus afer afer
CAGGAATTGATGGTATACCAATAGAAATGATTCAACAAATGAATGCCACAGCACTGGAGGTGCTCACCTGTCTATAGAAATTTGGAAGACCGGACAAAATCCATATTCGTTCCCAAGGCCAAAGAAAGGTGATCCACCAGAATGTGAAAATTATTGAACCACATCATCAATATCACAAGCAAGTAAATTTTTGCTGAAGATAATTCAAAATCATTTGCAGCAGTACATCAATGGAAATTACCAGAAATTCTAGCCAGATTCAGAAGAGGATGTGGAAGGAAGGATAGCACTACTGAAGTCCGATGGATCTTGGCTGAAAGCAGAGAATACCAGAAACATATTTACCCATGTTTTATTGACAATGAAAAGGCATTCTAACGTGTGGGTCATAAAGAATTATGGACAACATTGTGAAGAATGAGAATTCCAGAATACTTAATTGTGCTCATGCGGAAGCTGTACATAGACCAAGAGACAGTCTTTCTAACAGAACAAGGCTTATAGATAATGCATTGTTTAAAATCAGGAAATGTGTATGTTAGGGTTATATCCTTTCACCATATTTATTCTATCTGTATGCTGAGCAAATAATTTGAGAAGCTGGCTTCAGGATTGGAGGAAGACTCATTAACAACCTACAATATATGCATGGCACAATCTTGCTTGCTGAAAGTGAAGAGCCCTTGAAGCTCTTTCTAATGAAGAGCAAAGACTACAGCCTTCAAGATGGATTGCATCTCAACATAAAGAAAACAAAAATCTTCACAAATGGAGCAATAAACAGCATCAGGATAAATGGAGAAAAGATTGAAGTTGTCAAGAACTTCATTTTATTTGGATCCACAATCAACACCCGTGGAAGCAGCAGTCAAGAAATCAAACACTGCAAAAGACCTCTTTAATCTGTTCAAATCAAAGATGTCACTTTGAGGACTAAGGTGTGATTCACTGAAGCCATGGTATTTTCAATCACCTCACATACAAGAGAAAGCTGGACATTGAGTAAGGAAGACCAAAGAATTGATTCTTTTGAATTATGATGTTGGCAAGCAATATTGAATTTACCATGAACTGCCAAAAGAATGAACAAATCTGTCTTGGAGTAAATACAGCTAGAATGTTCCTTAGAAGTGAGAATGGTGAAACTGTCTCACTTGCTTTAGACATGTCAGGAAGGATCAGTCATGCTTGGTAAAGTAGAGGGTCAGTGAAAAATAGGAAAGATGGATGGACACGCTGGCTGCAACAAAGGGCTCAAGCATAGCAAAGAAAATGACAGTGGCTCAATACTGGGCAGTGCTTTTTTTCTATTATACATGGGGTCACTGTGAGTTTGAATGGACTTGATGTCACCTCACAACAAAACAATCTGTCTGTGAGATTAAATGCTTTTATTTACACTTTCTTATGTGCAAAAGATTCTAAAATTAGCATGCAAAATATTATATTAAAAAGATAAATATATGTAGTGTCCTTGGATTTTCTCATGGTGAGCTGGGAGGTTCCATTCTATCTTTCTCCCAAGAAGGATATCAAGCTTGGTAAATGGAAGGCTCAATGAAAAAGGGGAAGACCCTCAATCAGATGGATTGACACAGTGGCTGCAATGATGGGCTCTGGTATAGCAAGTATCGTGAGGCTGTCACAGGACCGGGCAGTGTTTCGTTCTGTTGTGCATAGGGTTGCTATGAGTCAGAGCCCATTCGATGGCACCTACTAACAACAAGCTGGTAGGTTAGGGGCTTTCAACTACACACTTCACTGATCCCTTAGCTCTGGGTTTCTGAGATAAGGGAAAATGAACTAGCACTTCACACATACTCTAACTGAAATCTCAATTAAATATTTGCATGCATAGCATTCTATTTTCCTCATTGGCTCCTGCCCCAGAAAACAGGATTTAGAATTTTGGAACTCTCATATTGTCCTCTTATTCTTTGTTTCGAATAATACTTTTAAAAGTCACCCTTCCATCTGTTTTTTTTTTTTCTAATTAATATATTAGCTCACCCTGCCCTTTCTACTGGAACACTCTTGGGTTAAGTATGTTCATTCATGAGTAACTTTAATTATTGCAAATTTTTTATTTGCAGTACTTTGGCAGTATACCCAGAGCTATATAAGGAAAGACATGGTTGCTGACTAGAAGACTTACTATTGAATAAAAGACAACTCACAAAGTTCAAAGAGCATGATTTGAACAATGATGTATTTCACCATAATGCTTCAAATATAATATGGTATGCCAAGTGGCATTGCTATGGGAATGAGTCAGCTGTAATCAATGTATCTTCTAGGAATTATTATTTTCTTGAAGCTCTACAGTGACTTTATGATATTTTCTAGACATACAAGTGTTATTTAAGTTTGAAAATAACTTCTAAATATGAAGAAATTAATGTAGCATTCATTTTATGATGATACTATTTTCAGGTTCACTGGAAATCTTTGTCTATTAAAAAAAAAACTCACTGCCATCCAGTTGATTCGACTCATAGCAACCCCTCCTTGGGTTTCCAAGGTGGTATCTCTACAGAAGTAGATTGCCCATCCTTCCTGCTGAGGAGTGGCTGGTGGGTTTGGACTGCCAGCCTTCTGGTTAGCAGTCA
>NW_006922245.1:542313-552172 GCF_000298275.1 Orycteropus afer afer
TTCAGTAAATACATGTGGTTGGAATAAAGATTGATAGTTGGAACATTCTGTTTCTCAGACTAGTAGCGTAGATTAACATTCTTCCAGTAGACATTTCATATCTCTCTTCTTATCCCTGATTAAGCTATATTATGATCTATTTACATATACATAAATAGATATAGATATCATAATCTTCATTATGTGGTAGCATAATGAAAGCATAATTTTGAAATTGAAGTTTATTTTTGTTGTTGTTGACTTGTTAATTCCCTGTCTTACACAATCCCCAAAGTTATATTTCCTGCTACCTAGAGATTGCTTCTCTGATCTGATCACTTTCAGCCTTCTCAGGAAGTCCAATCCCTCTCTTAACCCTTGACAGCCCTCCTTTGCTTTAGACACTTCTCAGCTACCTCTAAAAATCAACCTTACCCTTCACTCAGAACTCTATTAATTAGATGAGGAGTGTTAGCACAATAAATAAATCTGCATTGTGGTATTAAGGACTGATAATAGGTTATTATGTTACCCTACTTTGGTAACCCATAAGGTGCTTGATCTTGGACTTTCATCAGGGAAGATATGTTTGTCAAGTGTCCCTGAAATAACATCAGGTGAGTAATTAGCAATATATTAATGTGTATCGTTCCCTTTTTCCAGACACCATTTGGCATCTGGATACTGCTTTAGAGTTATAAGTATTTACAAGCCTGTCACTGGTTATGGCTAAGTCTTTTGGCCTCATAGACTTTATGAAGCCTTTATTTCGTGATTCACCTCTGATCCCAGCACACCAGTAGGCCTCTTAGTTGTTTTCTCATAGCCCATGAATCTTAAAGGCTTAAGATAGTGTTGCCTTTTGTTTGTTCTGTTTTTAATACAATATCACACTTTCCTCTGATCTAAGATATTTACGTACACTTTCTTCATTTTGTTAACAAAGAGGATAGATAAACAAATTAGCAACCTAATATAGCCTGTGAATTATATAAATATAAAATAACCTGTGAAACACAATTTTAAGTGTAGAGGATGTTTGTCTGTGACATATCCTCAATAAGCAAGACATGTATAATCTAGTTTGCTAGTTAAAATTTTAAAAAAAGTAATTTGGCCCTTTATGAAGTTTTCTTTTAATATTCAAAGTTTACAGATACTCTTGGCAAACTTATACAAAGTTTTAGAAAAGAGTTAGCATAGAAATGTTTTCCTTGTTACTGCCTAATTATATGGGAATCATCTCATTTTCTGAAATTTTGGCAGAAATTAATATGCCTTTTCTGTAAAGGCTTTTCTAGTGACATAGATAGCTAAACAGTAATTCTCTAATTTGAATGTTTTCAGTTCTTCAACACAAAACATTATTCTGTGTAATCCAGGATGAAAACCAGACTTTTACATGTTGTTTATTATTGCTTCTATTTTTATTATATTATGGTAATTAGCCTTAGAGATAATGTCTTATGATTATGTTTATATTCTCCTAGATTCCTAGTCTGCTATTATTGATTTCTTAAGTAATTATGGTAGTACTATTTCACAAAGTTTTGTATCAAGTCTACACTAGTCTGTATTTAAGAGACAGAAAAATCCTAAACAATGAATTAATTTGATTTTTCTTTCTATCTCAGAATGAATGAACATTTTTGCATATGTAGAGAAAGCACATGATATATTTTAAATGTGCAGAATTTCTCTAACACTACATTATTTGTGAAAAAACAGAATAGGTTAACCACCAAATCCCGTTTCCTCAGATGTATTAGGTGATAAATTTATATTTCAAAATAAAGGGTTAAAGTAACTTATAATGTCTTATTTAAGGCTTTCCCCTGGGATTTAATTTTCATTTTAACTGTGGACTTCCTGGCCTTATTCCAAAATAATCATGTGTGTGGGATTCTCAGGCACTATCATAGGACCTTTTGCTGCAGAGACTGCCAGCTTCCTTGTAATATATGTCTTTCCCCTTTTCCAGAGTAAAAAAATTCAAAATCCCAGTTTTTATCTTTACACACTGACACCAGAATAAAAATCATTTTCCCAAGAATCTCTTGCAGCTATGTGTGGCCCTGTGACTAACATCTGGCCAGTTAAATATGAGCACACATTTTGCATGAGTCTCCTGGGCAATCTCCTTAAACAAGAGGGAGTGAGTTCTTAAACCCTCCCCCCTTTCTGAATTAAATGTAATTTAAAGCAAATGAATCTCCTCATACTATTGTACAAATGCATACACCAACTATACCCTGGATGGACGTTGTTTTCTGTGGCACAATTATAAAATGAGCTCTTGCCATAGCTATCTTTCTCATGGAGAAATGCACCAGTATTTTTCTTTTTCATTTAGGTGTTTTACTCCATCACAAAATTATGGCATATCACTTACTATCTTCAAGACAGAAGATACAGAAGAAAATAATTGTGGCCAGACTTCCCAAACTTAGTTCTTTCTTGTTCAACTAGGATATGTATAGCATATGCATAGTATGTGTTATACTACTGTATAATACCTATGGCATTACAAGCTCTCCTAGACCAACAATGAAGTTTTGTGGACTAGTGCTCCTTCAGTTCAGTACCTAATATCTATATACTAACTTTGGGCTCCCTGGGACACTACCATAGTTTTTCTGCCCTTTTCCCTTCAGGTCAAACTTTCCCTTTCTTAGTTCTATTCTCTCAGGTCCCTGTTAGCTAATCTAATAAGCTTAGTCAAGCAGTGGTATTAATGGCTGATAATAGCTTAATATGCAAACTTCTCAGATAATATTTGCCTTTTAATATAGCACTTATTATTTTAATCTATAGGAGTAAATTATATGGGATCTTTACCTAATGTGGCAGAACCAATGAAGAAGATATAGTCATAAAATATTACAGCTAAAATGAATCTTAGAAATTTTCTTATGAAAATACCTTATTTGAAAAAATGAGGAAACTAAGACCTATGGAGAGAAAGTCACTTGCCTGTGGTCTAAGAGCTTGTTAGTGGAAAATCAAGGAGAAGATGTCAAATCTCCTAATTCTCAATTCTCAATTCAGAGCTCTTTCCAACTTACCACACTGGGGAAGGAATGTCTTTGGCAATAATCAAATCACCATGTATGAGAGCATTTACTCTGTATGAGACCAGGCTTTCCACTATAACAATTTTCAAAGTATTTCAAAGTAGTGCCTAAGGCACTTGACTGCTAACCAGAAGGCTGGTGGTTCAAACCCCCTAGCCACTCCTTAGAAGGAAGATTGAGCAATCTACTTCCATAGTGATACCACCTCAGAAACCCAAGGAGGGGTGGCTATGAGTCGGGTCCGACTCGACGGCACATAACAACAACCATCCTAGAAAACAAAAATCTACAATGATTATTCTTAATCTTTTAAAAGGCACTCTCCATTTAATACATATCAAATTTCATATGCTTCTTCAAAGCTATTTGAGATTTAAAGGTAAATGTCACCTCTAAAAGAAAAGAAAACAAATTTTAATTTTAGAATATACTTTCTCTAAAGACACATGTACACTCAGTGATACTTGTTAATGTTATGCATTCTCAAAGGATTTTGATTTCCTGATGAGAAGTCCTGTTTTCTACAATAGGTACTTATAATGAGGGCAAAATTTGATGAGTAAAGAGACTAGGCACATTATCTTACTTACCTATAAAAATGGGGAACCCAGTGAGGAAGTGAGAAGAGTACTGTTAAATTGAGGGGATTGCAAATAGTTTTATGAAAAAAAAAATGTGTATATATTGTTGAATGAAAACTAATTTACTTTGTAAAATTTCACCCAAACCAAAATAAAACATATATTTTTAAAAAAAAAAAACCTACAGTGTTTTGATGGCACTGTGGTTTTTGAGTTTTACACTCTTATTGCTACAAAATTGAACTATCACTTATTTTCAGCAATAGTGTAACACGGTTTGTATTGTGTTTTTTTTTCTCAGATACTACTTCTATCTCTGACTTTTCCTTTTCTGGAACTTCCTAACCACTCTGTAAAAGGAAGTAGTATTTCCTAATAGACAGAAGACATCCTTATTTAAGTTGAAGTTGTCATTTTTTCATGAATGGCTACATATGACTATCAAAGATAATTAAACTTCAATAACCATTACTCATAACAGACATGTCATTTGAAGTTCAGCTTCTATTTTTAGGATTTTGCTATGACTATTTTAGACCACATATGTCTCATTTACAAAGCATTTTGTCCCCAATACAGCCAATGATGCCCAACATCGCAGCACTGAAGACCTTTTGTTTCCACAGAAACTGTATTTTTGCAAACATTCTTTAGCTTTCAAAATTGTTAAATCTTATTATAGTAAATCTTGCAAATAAACCTAGTTAGATTTCTATCTGATGTTTATGGAGATAGAGGTAAAAGAAAATTATTCTTATACATGATAGTCACTGCTCTGTGTTTATCTGCTGTTGTTTTTGTTTTCAGGTGCCGAGTTGACTCCAACTCATAGTGACCCATGTGCAACAGAACAATACTGTCCAGTTGTGCACCATTCTCAGAATCCTTGCTATACTTGAGCCCATTGTTGGAGCCACTGTGCCAATCCATCTCATTGGGTATCTTCCCCTTTTTCACTGACCCTCTATTTTATCCATCATGATATCCTACTCCAGGGAAGGGTCCCTTCTGACCACATGACCAAAGTAGGTGAGGTGAAGTCTAGCCATTCTCTCTCTTCCAAGGAGCATTCTGGCTGTACTTATTCCAGGACAGATTTGTTTGTTCTTCTGGCAGTCCATGGTATTTTCAGTATTCTGCACCAACACAATCCAAAGGCATCAACTTTTCCTCAGTCTTCCTTATTCATTGTCCTGCTTTCACATGTATATGAGGCAATTGAAAATACCATAAGTTGGGTTAGGTGCACCTTAATCTTCAAAATGACATCTCTGCTTATTACATCGGTTTTCCTGACTGCTGCTTCCACAGGTGTTGACAGTGGATCCAAGTAAAATGAAATCCCTGACAAGTTCAAGCTTTTCTCTATTTATCTTGATGTTGCTTATTGGTCCAGTTGTGTGAAGATTTTCATTTTCTTTATGTTGAGGTATAATTCATACTAAAGGCTGGAGTCTCTGATCTCCATGAGTAAGTGCTTCAAGTGCTCTTCACTTTCAACAAACAAGGCCATGTCATCTGCATATCAGAGGTTGTTAATAAGTGTGCCTCCAGTTCTGATGCCATGTTCTTCTTCACATAGCTTCTTGGATTATTTGCTCAGCGTACAGATTGAATAAGTATGGTGAAAGGATATAACTCTGACTCACACCCTTCCCAATTATCAACTACTGTGTAAAAAGTACCCTAAAATTTAGTGCCTTAACACAATAGCCATTTTAGAGGGAAGGACATAGGCAAGAAGTTACTATGTGGAGGAAGTGGGAAGGAAACTATTGCATTGTGGGAAATTGCAGTCAATGTCACGAGACAAAGTGTGTGTGAGCTGCTGTATGGAAAGTGAATTTGCTCTGTAAACTTTCATCCAAATCACAATGAAAACTTTTTTAAAAAAATTAGCCTTTTTATTATAACACAAGGTTTTCTTTATTCTGTTAAGAATTCAGGCAGGTCAGGGCTGGTTAAGTAATATATTTTTCCAATGAATGTTTGAGGTCATCCAGCAATAGTCAACTGGACTGCTCTCATTTATAAGGTCAAAGATGGCTTTGCTCACAGGCCAGCATATTAGTGGGGATGTTTGGGCTTAACTGGCCTCTTCTGTGTCTCAGTGTAGTATCAGGATCTCTCCAAAGCCTCACTGGAGTCAGATTTCTTATATGAAGGCTAAAGGCTCCCAGACTGAGTTTTCCTAGAGATGGGAAACAGAAGCAATTCATCTCTTAAGGCCTGGGCATGGAAGCTAGCACTTCTACCATATTCTATTGCAAAAGCACTCTCAGAGCTCACTCAGGTTCAAGGGAAAGAGGCATAGACTCCCATTTAACAATGTGAGGTATTTCAAAGGATTTGTGGTCATCTTAAATCTGCTACAACTACCAACAGATAATAACATTTTCACTAGGCAACTTCTATGCCAGGCTTTCTTTCTTTGAACGGTGCATTTTTGCATTTACAGTGAATGATATGACTACAAATATAAATAATGTGGCCATATACTCATGGATTGGCTTCAAAGATGCCATTTACTTCTGCTTTCATTCACAATGAAGTTCCTATTATTATAATCCTCAGAAATGTTTGTGAAAATATGGCATTTCCAGTACCTAGTAGCATAGTGGCTAAGGCACTTGACTGCTAACCAGAAGGCTGGCAATTCGAACCCACCAGCCACTCCTCTGAAGGAAGGTTGGGCAATCTAATTCTATAAGTGATATCACCTCGGAAACCCAAGAAAGGGTCGCTATGAGTCAGGTCTGACTCGATGGCACATAACAACAACAGGGCTTTTCCTGCATTACTTCAGAAACCCACTTGGAAACTTCTCTCTTAAAGAGAACTATTGCAAAATTCTACACTATCCATTTTTGCCCTTAAATCACAAAGGCTTGGTACTATTTAAAACCTGTTCGTGTTGAATTCATTTGTCTCCTGGATTGGATAACTTTGATCCATCCTATAACTGGTATTTCCTTGTTTGGCATAGTTTTGAAGTAGAAACTGTTAAGCTTCTTTGAAAAATACTGGACTCAGAAAATCTAACTAGAGCAGTCATAATGGATGCTGTGGCTATTATAAATGCAAATATATTTATCTCCATTTTTCTGTCATTTAGGTAAATTAAGGAGTAAATACAAGATAGAGAAGAAGAATTTAGACACTAACAACTATCATTTAAGGATCTCTGCTCATGTAGTGGTTAAGACATTTGACTGCTAACCAGAAGGTCAGCAGTTTGAACCCACCAGCCGCTTCATGGAAGAAAGATGATGTGGTCTGCTTCCATAAAGATTTCCAACTTTTGAAACCCAATGAGGGTAACTATGAGTTGGAATTGATTCAACAGTAGTGAATATGGAACCACCATTTGATTAAAAGGCTGAGTGAATGCTTTATAGTTAAACTAGGCAGGTTGCTCAGCCTAACATTACTTGTAATAAATAAAATTTAGTCTAGTAAAAAAAGAGTTTACTGAATTTTTGCTCTTTAATCACTGGCTTGCATTCAGAGCTTTTATTTTCTTTCTTTCTCTCTCATTTTTTTTTTGTAAGCGTGGTACTTTTGATACAACATTGCTTGGTTTACTTGAAAATGAAGATAACTTGAAGCACATTCTGATGAAGATCAAGGACTACAGCCTTCAGTATGGACTCTGAACCAACATAAAGAAAACAAAAATCCTCACAACTTGACCAATAAGCAACATCATGATAAATGAAGAAAAGATTGAAATTGTCAAGGATTTCATTTGACTTGTATATACAATCAATGCCCATGGCAGCAGCAGTCAAGAAATGAAATGGCATATTGCATTGAGAAAATCTGCTGTAAAAGATCTCTTTAAAGCATTAAAAAGCAAAAATATCACTTGAAGACTAAGGTACACTTGACCCAAGCCATGGAACTTTCAAAAGCCTCATATGCATATGAAAGCTGGACAATCAATAAGGAAGATCACAGAGGAGTTGATACATTTGAGTTGTGGTATTGCCAAAGAATATTGAATATACCATGGACCGCTGGAAGAATGAACAAATCTGGCTTATAAGAACTATAACCAGAATGCTCCTTAAAAGTGAAGATGATGATAATTCATCTCACATACTTTGGACATGTTATCAGAAGGGAACAGACCTTGGAGAACGACATCATGCCTGGTAAAGTAGGTCAGCAAAAAAAGGGAAGTCCCAAAACAACATGGATTGACACAGTGGCTGAAACAATGGGCTCAAACATAGCAATGATTGTGAGGATGGTATGGGACCAGGTAGTGTTTTCTTCTGTTGTACATAGGGTTGCTCTGAGTTAGAACTGACTTGAAGCTACCCAACAAGAACAATAACTTTAGTTTTTTGTGATGATTTATTTGTTTGTTTTTTGGTAAATTTGTGGTCATTTATACAACTTCTAGCATTTAGCAGGTTAGTGTTGTGTATCTACATGGATGTAAGCAGGAAAGGGGCAGAAGTGATTAAAAAGTGCTTACAATGTGAGAACAGATTTTTCTATTCTGTTTCACTTAGCATCCAATTGAATATGGATTTTTATTTCATCTATTTATTTTTTATTGTGCTTTGGGTGCAAATTTACAGAGCAGAATTTTGTTTTACATTCAATAGTTCCTGTACATTTGATTCCACTCCCCAATTACCACCCTCAACCCTAGCCCACTCTCCTCCTGTCCCTTCCCTGTGGCCCCCCTTCCCTGTGACCTTCTTAACTATGCACCGCTGTCTGTCCAGCTTTCCCACCATATGAGTGCTGCCTCTCTGGTGCCCTATGGCCGATTGTTCCAAAGGGTGTATCTCCGTAGAGAACATGGATGCGTCTCCCTGAGTGAGGTGTTCTATATGTAAGTCTTTCTGGTGTTGCAGTGAGGGCCAGTCCTTGGGAGTGAGTCCTATCCTAGGCCTGAAGGGTATCCCAGGGCCATTGTCTTAGGGGTCCCACCAGACTTCATCCGACCAGTAATTCTCGTCATTATTGTGTTTTTGAGTTTTGTTGCACATTTTTCCTCCCATTCTATCCAGGACCTTCAGTTCTTATCCTTTTCTCAGTGGTTGGCATTGGTAGCCAGGCACCATCTAGTTCTTCTGGTCTCAAGATCCACATCTTTGGGCTAATTGTTTCAAAATGCTCTTGATTTTCTTCACTCTTCTTTGCTTCAGATGAGAGGAGGCCATTAGCTATATTTTAGATAGCTGCTCAAAAGCTTTTTATTTTCTTTTAAGTTGTGATTTTGGTGAAAGTTTACATAGAGCTCAAAAGCTTTTAAGACACCAGTTTTAAGACTCACCAAAGTAGGCTGTGGAAAAAGATCTTTTTGTACTATGTTGTGCCAATTGAGCCTGGTGTGCCCTAATACTGTGGTCCTGAGTCAGCAGGCCTGGTGGTTCTCTCTCCCAAGGTGTTTGGTTGTCTCTGACGGATTACTCAAACTCTGTCTTCTGTTGCTTCTGTAATGATTATGGTAATTTTGTATCACTAGTGTCTCTGCTAGATTCTCTTCAGCTAAATCTATCATTGTTCTAGGGTACATTCCTTTTTGCCGACCCCATCTGATCTTCTCAGTTGTCTATGCATTTATCTGTAGCCTAGTGTAAGTGGTAATGCAGTATTGTTCATATACTAGTATTTGCCTCTGTTGTCTATATCTTGTGTGCACAATTCAATCTCCTCCCTTTCCCCAATGTTATCATGCTGGCCACAAACTTTTTCCATACAATCCTTTCCCTTACCCAAATCAGAATGTGGCCCCCCAACTAGTCTGAAATTTTCCCTCCCTTTGCCACCCATTCCCAGTAACCTAAAAAGTGGGTTTCCTTCCCTAAGCAAACCCTTCCTTGAATTTTTGTAATAATAGGCTTATATAATATTTGTCCTTCTGTGATTGATTTATTTTTCTCACCATAATGTCCTCCAGATTTGTCCACATTGTGAGATAATTCACATATTCTTCCTTATTCTTTAATGTAACACAGTATTCCATTGTGTGAATGTACCATAATCTGGTTATCCATTCATCTGTTGATGGGCAGTTAGGTTGCTTCCATCTCTTTCCTGTAGTGAATTGTACTGTAATGAACATGGGTGTACATATGTCTATTCATGTACTGTCTCTCACCTCTTTAGAATATATTCCCAGTAATGGAACTGCTGCTTCAAATGCTATTTTATTTTCAGTTTTTTTAAGGAAACCCCATACTATTTTCCACAATGATTTTA
>NW_006922245.1:552787-554158 GCF_000298275.1 Orycteropus afer afer
GGGTTTGAACCGCCAGTCTTCTGGTTAGCAGTCAAGTGCCTTTAGGCACTACGCTAGGAGAGCTATTTTCTCCCATTCTGTAGGTTCTCTTTTTACTCTTTTGGAGAATTCTTTCAATTCACATAAGAATTTAATTTTTAAAAGCTCCCAGTCATCTAGCTTCCCTTCCACTGGATGTGCATTCTGAGTTATGGTTGATAGTCTATTTATGCCATAAATTAGGGCCACTGAATTTGCCCCTATTTTATCTTTGATGAGCTTTATAGTTTGAGGTTTTACATTTAAGTCTTTGATCCAGCTTGAGTTTGTTTTTGTGTATGGGGTGAGGTATGGGTCTTGTTTCATTTTACTTCAAGTAGATATCCAATTTTGCCAGCACCATTTGTTAAAGAGTCTATCTCTTCCCCATTTAATAGATTTTGGTCCTTTGTCAAAGATCCGCTGTCCATAGATGGATGGGTCTATTTCTGAGTTTTTGATTCTGTTCCACTGGTCTATCTGTCTATCATTTTACCAATACCACACTGTTTTAACTACTATGGCTTTATAGTAGTTTTTGAGATCCAGGAGTGTGAGACCTCCTACCTTGTTTTTCTTCTTCAGCACTGCTTTGCTTATATGAGGTCTCTTTCCTTTCCATAAGAAGTTAATGACTGGTTTTACCGTATCCTTAAAAAACGTTAATGGTATCTGGATCAGGATTGCATTAAATGTGTATATCGCTTTGGGTAGTACTAACATTTTCACAATATTCAGTCTTCTTATCCATGAACAAGACAGGTTCTTCCATTTATTTAGATCCCTTGTAGCTTCTTGTAGTACTGTTTTATAATTTTCTTTGTATAGGTCTTTTGTGTCTCTGGTAAGATTTATCCCTGGACATTTTATCTTTTGGTAGCTATTGTAAAAGGTATTGTTTTCTTATTTTCTTTTCAGAGACCTCTCTGTTGTTGTAGGGGAATCCAACTGATTTTTCATATGTTGACCTTGTATCCTACCTGCTGAATCTCTATTAGTTTCATTAATTTTTTGCTCAATCTCCTGGGTTTTGTATGTATAGGATCATGTAATTCACAAATATAGATAGCATTTCTTCCTCTTTGCTAATTTGGATGCCTTTTATTTCTCTTTCTTGCCTTATTGCCCTGCCCAGGACTTCCGATAAATATTAAATAGAAGTGGTGATAGAGGGTATACTTGTCTAGTTACCATTTGCAAAGGGAATGCTTTGAGCCTTTCTCTGTTAATAATAATGGTGGCTGTTCGCTTTGCATATGTGGCCTTTATTATGTTGAGTAATTTCCCTTGTATCTCTGTTTTGCTGAGGGTTTGAATAAGAACTGGTGTGGGATTTTATCAAATGTCTTTTCT
>NW_006922245.1:566703-567935 GCF_000298275.1 Orycteropus afer afer
ATATATCTGTAATACAATTTTCTATGTCTAAGTTTATTGCTGATATGAGGTGTTGGTGGTTCAGTAGTACAATTCTCTCCTTCCATGCATGAAACCAATACCCCTCATATACTACTATCATTTGTGTGTCAGTGGAGCCTTACAGGTTTCTGTGGCTGTGGAAAGATTTCTTCAGAGCTTCCAGATTAAGACAGACTAGGAAGAAAGGCCTGGTAATCTAACTTCTGAAAATCAAGCTATAAAAACCTTATGAATTACAAAGATCTGTTTCAATCTGCGTCGGGATGGCACAGAGCTGGACAGTGCTTCATTTTGTTGTGGATGGGATTGCCATGAGTTAGGAATAGGGATAGGGGAAGGGTTGGATAGTATCTGACTACAACAACCAAGAATAAGCACATTGCTAATAGAGTTATTTTGATTCCACAATTCTAGTACATTAGGTATAATGAGTAGATAATAATGGTAAGAGTCAGGAGGTTTGCAACCCAATTCCCACTGGTCAGGTGTGCCACTATATATCCTGTAATTAAGGAAAATTCAATTATTCCTCTCAAAACTGAATTATTATCTAACATCTAAATACTTTTATTGATATCTTTAATACGATGTCAAATTTTGTGGTCTAATACATAAAAATTGTTATTTATCTTGATTTAAAAAAATCTTAAAAAGTAGAATGGAAGACTAAAATGATCCATTTGTCTCTGCATGTGGATATTACTTCATGGGAGCAAAAAGTGCATAATGATCACTGTGGGGAAAAATATTTCTGATTTTTTAGTCAACAGTGCGTAGACTATAGAAATGGATTGTTTACTACTTACTTTTAGAAATTCAAGCCATTCATATTATTTCTTTATTTATATGCTTTATCTTTTCTTCCTATGTTTGCTTCTACCATTATTTTTATATGTAAAAACAATATTTTAAAGACTTTTACAGGTTTACTTATGAGTCCTCTCTCTATAACCAACTTTTATTTTATAAATTCTTAAGTTATTCATCAGAGCAAATTCTTCTACAATAAATGTGTTTAGGAGCATGGTTATGGGGATTTGGGAAAGAAAATGTACTGATAAATTCTTGAATGCAGTGATTTAGACCACTTGGCCATCCTGACTTGTTTGCACTGATAAATTCTTGATTTCTGCTTGAATCTTTATTATTTCATTTCTTCTGGTAACTGTAGGCTTTTCTTGCTGTTCTTTTTCTAATTGTTGGAGATGTTG
>NW_006922245.1:568300-569086 GCF_000298275.1 Orycteropus afer afer
TGTTGATTTCTAATTTGATAGCATTATGATCTGAGAAGATGCTTTGCAGTATTTCAATGTTTTTAAATTTATTAAGGCTTGCTTTATGGCCTACCTTATGGTCTATCATGGAAAATGCTCCGTGTACACTGGAAAAGAACATATATTGTGCTGTTGTTCAGTGGAGTGCTCTGTAGGTGTCTATAAGTTCAAGTTGGTGGATGGTATTGTTTAGCTCTTCTGTATCTTTGTTGAATTTCTTTCCAGTTGTTCTATCTTTCATTGAAAGTGGTGTATTAAAGTCTCCCTCTATGACTGTGGAGTCATCTATTTGACTTTTCAACTCTTAATCTTTATAATATTCTGTTGGTATCTTTTATTATTATTATTTCTGTTGTGATGTTGCCCATTTCGTTTATTATTCTTGTTATTTGCATCTTCTCCTTCTTTTCTTTTGTTAGATTTGCCAATGATTTGTAAATTTTGTTAATCTTTTTGAAGAACCAGTGTTACTATTTCCTTGCTTCTGGATACTATAGGTTTCTTTTGCTGCTTTTTTACTAATTGTTGGAGTTGTTGTGTTAGAGTGTTTATTTTATTTCTTTCCTCTTTTTTGATGTGTGCATTTATTGTTATAAATTGACCTCTGAGTACTGTTTTCATTGTGTGCCATAAGTTTTGGTAAAATGTGTCTTCATTCTCATTAGTTTCTAGGAATTTTTTTTTTATTTCACACTTTGTTTCTTCTGTTACCTAGTAGTTTTTGAGCAGTGTATTATTCAACTTCCACATGTTTGATTTTTTTTT
>NW_006922245.1:569943-574460 GCF_000298275.1 Orycteropus afer afer
TATATATGTTCTTGGATACACTCCCTATTTCATAGACATACCTAATCATTTACGTTTGATATTTTTCCTTGGTCCTCCTATTATTTATTTCTGACTTTATAGCCTTGTAGTCCAAGAAGATGTTTTGTAGTATTTCAATGTTTTTTAATTTATTGAGGCTTTTTGTATGTCTTAATGTATGATCTATTCTGAAGAATGACCCCTGTGCACTGGAGAAGAATGTGAATTGTGCTTTTGTTGGGTGGAGTGCTCTGTATATGTTTATGAGCTCGAGTTGGTTGATTGTGTTGTTGAGTTCTTCTGTATCTTTGTTGAATTTTTTTCTAGTTGTTCTGTCTCTCCTTGAAAATGGTGTGTTGAAGTATCCTACTACTATTGTAGAGTTGTCTATTTTTCCTTTCAATTCAATTATTATTTGTTCACATATTTTGGAGCAGTTTCATTGGGTGCATAGATGTTTATTATGGTAATGTCTTCTTGGTCAATTGACGCTTTTAACATCATATAGTGACCTTCTTTGTGCCTTATGCTGTTTTTCACCTGGAGGTCCATTTTATCACAAATTAATGTTGTCACTCCTGCTCTTTTTTGGTTGCCATTAGCTTGGTATATTTTTTTCACCACTTTTAATTTGTTTTTATCTTTGTGTCTGAGGTGGTTCTATTGTAGGCAGTGTATCAATGGATCTTCTTTTCTTATCCAATCTGCCACTCTTTTTCTCTTGACTGGTGCATTGAGTCCATTCACATTGAGTGTACTTAGTGACAGGTATGAATTTATTGCTGTCATTTTATTGTGCGTTTTGTTGGATTGTTGGTGATTTCCTTGGTCCAAAAATTTTTCTCTGCTGACATCATTTTCTTACCAAGTGTTTCTTCTCTTTTCTTCTTTATTGTTGGTTTTGTGCTTATTAATACCATATGTTTTTCTTCCTTCTGGGTTTGCCTTGGGGGGCTGTTAATTTTCTTTGTGGTTACCCTGAAGTGAATTCTTGTCTCTTTAATTTTGGGACAGTGTGTCCCTATAAAGACATTATCCTATCTTCCTCTCTATTTGGATTTTTTGTAATCAGAACTTTTATTCCCTCTATTTGCTTTGTTGTTGGTGTTGTCTGCAGATGGACTCCCTTGTTTCTTTGTGTACAATGTTTTATGAGCTTATTCTGCACATCTATTTCTGGTTTTGTTTTTAAGTGTTGATGTCAAGTGTCCTAACTTTAATTTGTTGTTCTCTGTTGTGGGTTCTCTATTGGAAGGACTCCCATTAGCATTTCTTGTAGGGTTGGTCTGGTTTTCACAAATTGCCTTAATTTCTGTTTGTCTGAGAATGTCTTGATTTCACCCTCATATTTGATGGAAAATTTGGCTGGATATAGAATTCTTGGCTGGAAGTTCTTTTCCTTCAGTGTTTTATATTTGCCAACCAATTGCCTTCTTGTCTGCATGATTTCTGCTGAGTAATCAGAACTCAGTCTTATTTTTTTGGCCATTGTAGGTGACATTTCTTTTTTTCCAGGGTGCTCGCAAGATTCTTTCCTTGTCTTTGGTTTTGGAGAGTATTATTATGTTATGTCTTGGTGACTTTCTCTTGGGATATATCCTGTATGGGGTTTGTTGAGGCGCTTGAATATATATTTTTTCTTCCTTCATGATATGGGGGAAATTTTCTGTTACCAGGTCTTCCACAATTTTCTCAGTGTTTTTTGCTGTTGTTGTTTTTTGTTTGTTTGTTTTGTTTTTTGCCTCCTCTTGTTCTGGTATTTCAATGAGGTGTATGTTGTTTCTTTTCATGTCATCCCATATAACTCAGGTTCTCTTCATTTCTCTTAAATCTTTATTCTGATCTTTCTTCATAGAGGTTGATGTCAATGGATTTATCTTCTATTTGGGAAATACATTCTTCAGCCAGTTCTAGTCTACTTTTTTGTTCTCCCACTGTGTGGTTTAACTCTGTAATTTTAGAGTCTGTCTTCTGGATTTCTAACTGCTGTTTTTGTATGAGTTCTATTTGTGTATTTATCTTGTTATTTTGTTCTTGAATGGTTCCCTGGTTTCTTCCTGGGTACTGTCTGGGTTTTCCTTGATTCCATTTGTGTTTTCCTTGAGTTTTTGTAGAGTTCTATACACATATGTTCTAAATTCCTCCTCAGATAATTCTATTACCCTATTGCCTGTTCTTCTTCCATGATAGATAAATCTTTAGCCTGAGGTTTTATTTCTATTGTCTTGTCCTTATTTTATTTTAGTTTTTTGATTTGAGGTTTTCTGTTGTTTCCTGGACATTTTGAAGTTGTTTTCTTTAACTGTTAGTTATGTATTGGTTTGTTTCACCCTGATTTTATGTTTAAATATATTTTCAATTATGAATCAGATGTGCTTTTTTTTGGTTATTAATTCATGTTTATTACTGTCTAGTTTTCTTTGTGTTGATGGAATCACTGCTGCGAATATGGATGCATGTCTCTGTTCATCGTGAAGGGGATTTGGAGTTGGGGTTAGAGGTATTGTGTTGGCTTAATGTGCTTCTGCTATTGGATGAGGTAGGGGAGAAGGGGAAAAAAGGGAAAGAAAAAAAATTTGCCAGTAATGAGTCCCCATTTTCCACACTTCCTCAGTTGCTGTTGCCTCCAGGGGTTTGTTCTGAGTCTGCTTGGGATGGCTACCAGTGATGACATTTTGCTGTCAATCACAGACCCATGGTTCAAAATTGACACAAACTCCATTGATTAGGTGCAACTACTTTCCACGTGGGTCAGAAAGCCACAAAAACCCCATCACCTGGTCCACTCTGTGCTAAAAAGCAGTTGAGGAAGAGTTAATCTCAGCCCTCTGCAGTGCACTCATTTCAGCTCCCACCTTCTGGTGGTGCATTTCCTCTTTTCCACCTCTCCACTCTGAACTCTGCAGCAGGCCAAGGCAAGGGGGTTTCTACTCTGTTTCTCAGCAACATTACTCATTTATTCAGCTCAGCACCCAAGATTACCATCAGAAGCTCCTTGTGTGGGTATTCTGTCTGAGTCCCCAAAACCTCTGTGGGTTCCATGGTGCCTGCCCTTTTTTTCTCCTCCTTCTTGCCACTGCTCTCCCCTATATTGCTAATGCGTTTTCTGCTTCTCTGCCTCTCCATTTCTGCACTGGCCAGGCAGACGTGTTTATTTTTCCCAGCTGTTTAATCTGCTCTTTTTCTTTGCCTCCACTAAATCTGGCACACTTTCTCTTAATCAGCTTTTTACAGCTCCAGAATCCCTGCTTCTATCTGCTACACCTAGTTTTACAGGAATTAAGATGCTAGAGGGTACAAACGTGTGGACTACAGGTATGATGCCATCTTCCCACTGAATATGGATTTTTAATCCTTACAACCTGAGAATATAGATGGGTTGAGAAGAAGAAATTGATGAATTGTTTATCAAGATGATGTATGTATTTCATTTTAGCTTTAATAAAGAAAGACAAGCTCTACTATTTCTCTGTATTCCCATATGTAAATGGAGGAATTCAGTTATATTAACAGTGAAACCTTGTTTTTAATGCCCTGTCCCAAAACTCAGAACATGTTACTTAATTAGCTAGAACCAGACAGATATGACAATGACATCTCAGACCAAATCTTTTGAAAGAGGCAACACAATATAGTAGAAACAACAAGATTTTTTTTTATCAGAAAATTGGAATTTAAATTTTATCTCTATATTAACATTGTTTGACATTTAGGAAGTCATTTGTCTTATGCCATGACTTAGTTTCCTTATCTACAGCATGGGTATAAAACTGTCTTGATAAACAATGCTTCTATAAGATCAAGTACAATACTTGATAAATTATCATCTAATAAATTATGACTAAACAACTCCAGAAGATGTATGTTCAAATATCAAAGAGTTGGTAGAATTGCCTTAGAGCTTTCAACTAGCAAACCTTTTAAATTGGTTCTAAAAACCTTTACCCTGTAAAATAAAATCTATCAAAAAATTTTGGCAAGTATTTCTGAAACCCAAAATGGTATATATTGCTTGAAAGAAGAGAGAGCTATGCAGAATTAATTAATGAGGTGACTGGTCAAAAGCACCTTTTAAAAATAACCTTTTTGAGGTGAATTTTCTATGAAATGTTTCCTTAAAAAATATTATTGGATAAATATCATACAAAGATCAGAAGACAGATGAAATAAAGGGAAATGTTCATAGTTGAGTGCCCCATCCACATTTTGACAAGAACAAAATAATTATTTTTTGGTATTTTGCTTAATGATTCATCCATGTTGGCTGGACATTATAAGGCTGAAGAGCTGAGGAAATAGAAAAGCCCTTTTATCCCCGGCAAAATATGATTTCCACACATAAATTAGGACCAAGGGGCATTCGTAATGATGAGAAAACTTGTTACACTATAAGGACAGTACCAGGAATGAATGGGCAAGTTAAAAAAAAAAAAAAGGTAGTTTAGTTAAAAGTCACTAGTTAGAGTGACCATTCACAGTGACCATCTAGGTATCAAAAAATAGATGTTGTCAATAAA
>NW_006922245.1:575285-578575 GCF_000298275.1 Orycteropus afer afer
TGGAAATCTTCAATTTCTTCATTTTTGGCTTCAAAAGTTGGTGTGTAAATCTGCATAATAGTTGTATTAACTGGTCTTCCTTTCATGTGTATAGATTATCCTACCACTGACAGCATTGTACTTTAGGATAGATCTTGAAATGTTCTTTTCGGTAATGAATGTGATGTCACTCCTTTTCAATTTGTCATTCCAGGCGCAATAGACCATATGATTATCTGATTCAAAAATGACTGATACCAGTTCATTTCCACTCACTACTACCAAGGAAATTGATCTTTATGTGTTCCATTTCACTTTTGACAACTTACAATATCCTAGATTCATACTTCATATATTCCACATTACTGTTATTAATGAATGTTTGAAGCTATTTCTTCCCATTTTATGTCATGTTCCATCAGCAAATGAAGGTCTCAAAAGCTTTACTCTATCTATATAATTAATGTCAACTAATTTGAAGAGGCAGCTCTTCCCCAGTCATATTTTGAGTGCCTTCCAACCTGAAGGGCTCTCCTTCTGGCACTATATCAGACAATGTCTCACAGCTTTCATAAGGCTTTCAGTGGTCATTTTTTTCAGAAGTAGAATGCCACATCTTTCTTACTAGTCTATCTTTGTCTATAAGCTTTGCTGAAAACTGTCCACTAAGGGTAACCCTGCAGATATTTGAAATATCAGTAGCAAAAGTTTCAGTACCACAGCAACACACAAGCCACTATAGTATAATAAACTGACAGATGAGTGGTTTTAAGAAATAGACACAGTGCTAGAGGTGTTTTCTTGTCTATGGCAAGAAATTTGGGAGACAGATACCAGACCAAATGGCTAGAAGATATCCATAGCTATGCCCATTTCAAAGAAAGTTTTCCAACAGAATATGGAAAATATCTAACAATATCATTAATACCACACAAAATAAAATTTTCCTGAAGATAAATAAAAAATGGTTGCATCAGTACATATGTAGGGAACTTCCAAATATTCAAGCTGGATTCAGAATAGGATGTGGAATGAGGGATATTATCTCTAATATCAGACGGATCTTGGCTGAAAGCAGAGCATACCCAAAAGATGTTTACCATTGTTTTATTGACTACAAAAAGCATTCAACCACGTGGATCATAACAAATTATGAATAACATTGTGAAGAATTAGAATTCCGGAACACTTAATTGTGCTCATGCAGAACAAGTATACAGGCAAAGACTGTATACAGGCATTCACTGTAACAGAACAAAGGGATACTTAATGTTCAAAATCAAGAAAGATGTTTGTCAGGATTGTATCCTTTCATTGTGCTTACTTACTCAATCTGTGTGCTGAGCAATTAATCTGAAAAAGCTGAACTACATTTTTTGAAGGATACCAGAGGTGGCAGGGAAGGGAGGGCTCAAACTAGAGAGTAGATACATATGAACTTGGGTGAATGGAAAAACAATATACAATAAAAGAAAAGTCAGCACAAAATGATCAAAGCAAAGGAAGACCCTAGGAGGAACACAAGAGTTAAAGTCAACAAAAGTAAATAGCATTAAATTCACAATCCTGCAATAATTTGAGTGTATACATAGACATACAAGCTGAATGGAAAAGTGAATGGGACTAAAAAACCCACTGCCGTTGAGTCAGATCCGACTCATAGTGACCCCTCCTTGGGTTTCTGAGGCAATATCACTATGGAAGTAGATAGCCCAATCTTCCATCCGAGGAGTGGCTGGTGGGTTTGAACCTCCAGCTTTCTGGTTAGCATGCATATACATAGGTTTGACAGAGGATATTTCTACATATGTATTTTTAAGTGCTAAAAATACATCCATGAATGTAGTAAAGCATACAGGGGGCAAAGTTGTGAAAATACTTTAGTCATAACCTAACACCTTGAGGGAATGAGTTTCTGGGTCTGGGAGCTCAGGATCATGGTCTCAGGGGACATCAAGTTCAATTGGCATAACATAGTCCATAAAGAAAATGTTCTACATTCTACTTTGGTGAGTACTGATTAGGATCTTAAAAGCTTGTGAGCAGCCATTTAAGATGCAATTATTGGTCTCTCCTCATCAGGAGCAAAGAAGAGTGAAGTAAATCAAAGATACATAGAAACAATTAGTTCAAAGCGCTAATGGACATCATGAACATCGGTCTCCACAATCATGAGTCCAGAATTAGATGAAGTCTGGCTACCACTGCCAACCACTCTGAAAGAGGTCACAGTAGAAGGTCCTCATAGAGTGGGAGAAAAATGTGCAGAAAAACTCAAAATTAAAAAGACTTACTGGTTTGACAGAGACTGATGAACCCCAACACTATGGCCTTTACTCACCCTTCAAGCCTAGAATCAACTCAACTTTCAACCATGGGCATTCCTACTTCCGTAGTGATACTGCCTCGGAAACCCAAGGAGGGGTCGCTATGAGTCGGGGCTGACTCGATGGCAAATAACAACAACAACAACATGCACTTCTTAGAACAATCAACTATATGATGTCAAAAAAGGCAGCATTTGCCCAGAAATAAAGCTCAGACTATATAGGAAGGGATAGAAAAGAAGTACAAATGGGAATGGTAAACAGGGATGTGTTGGGAAAAGTACTGTTACATTGTGAGGATTGTAGCCAATGTCACAAAACACAATGTGTGTGAATTTTTGAATGGAAAACCATTTTTCTCTGTAAATTTTCCTCTAAATGACAATAAAAAAAGTTATTTTTTAAAAAGTTTGCTTTCAGATGAGTTTTAGAAGTTATGGTTATGATAATAGCTTTATGCTGCTGATGTTCACCAAACTCTATTAAAAAAATCTTTTGAGAATTTTTTCTTTTCTTTTTACATTAGTTATGTAATATTACGGAATTGGTATTTTATTGCATTAATTGCAAACAAGTAAATTCTGACTGTTACTGTCCATTAAATTATAGAAAATTGTTTAATAATAATATATACAGTATCTGTCTTGACTTATGAAGTATTAATCTGTCATTAGGCTATTTCAAAACTGAAATTCTTTTTGATCTTTTGCAGATTTTCCTGGCCTTTGTAATGTTGTTTCCTTATATTCATTATATTTTCTATTTCTCCTTTTATATCCCTGATTTTTAAAATATTTATTTTATACTTTATTTCTGCTTGTGCAATTATTGTAAGTTACAGGTGTTCTAATCTGCCTTCTCTTTGTGTCTGCTGACTTTCCTTCATGGTAGATTATTTTTCTTGATATAGTTTGTAATTTGTTTTTTTGAGTACTGTTGTGGAAATTTTGCCCCTGTAGGAATCCTGTGTACTATGCATTATAT
>NW_006922245.1:578730-589481 GCF_000298275.1 Orycteropus afer afer
AAAACATTATGTATGAATAATGATGTTTCTTGATCACTTGCCTGGGTCACTGAGAGGATTTATTATAATTCTCCTCTCAACAAGGCAGTCTATTAATGCAGCACTTATTTCTACCTCTCTCTCCCTTGCAAAATCAATGCCATGTCTTCTATCTCAATATGAGCATTAAATCCTCTGGCCCTAAGAATTAACAAAAACCAAATTCATTGCCATCTAGTTGATTCTGACTCATAGCAACCCTAAGAGACAGAGTAGAACTGCTCTATGGGGTTTCCAACGCTGTAAATCTTTACAGAAGCAAACTGCCTCATCGTCCTCCCATGGAATGTCTGATGCATTCAAACTGTGGAACTTTGTTTAGCAGCCAAATGCTTTAACCACTGTACCACCAGAATTCCTTAGGATTAGGACCTATATTGATATTTAATAATGACCCTGGGGCTACTACAGAGTCAGAAAACGAGTTTATTGTAGTTTCATGATCTTGCTCTACTTTTAGCATTGCTAACATCTATCATTTTACTTTCAGAATTTTAAAATTATTATTATATATCAACATTTCAGTGTATTATGTCATCAAGCTTTTCTATGTGTCTGTACTTGGGCATGGGGAGGTATCAGTGCTGTGTTTCTTTGTTATGTTGTCGCAACTAGAAATCCACAGATTCAGATATTTTTCTTTTTCATGAATATGTAGCACTTTTAATTCTTTTGATGTAAATGGAGATCCTCTCTTATTGGTTGTCAAGTTGAAGAAGGCCATATGGCAAAGACCTGGGTATGATTTCTATGAGCTATGAGTGGTCCCTGGCCAACAGTAGTAAGAAAATGGGGATTTCAGCCCTGCAACTGCAAAAAAGAATTCTTCCAACAGCCTATTTGATCTTGTATATGAATTTTCCCTAGATCCTCCAGACAAGAACTTGACCTATACCACATCTTGATTTCAGCCACATTATACTGTAATCAAAAATATGGATCAGTCAATTCCTGAAGCCTTGTTTGTCTTTAATACCTTCAGTATAGCTTGGAATTCTTGCTTCACTATCATTGGATCTTAATCATATGGCACTTCCTGAATGGTTGAATTTTGACAAAGTCTTTTTGGTACAATAACTTTTTGGTACAGTAATCCTCACATCTTCATTTGATGCATTCTGCATGATTCAATATTTTGCCCATAGAATACTTCAATATTGCAACAGGGGGCTTAAATTTGTCTTCAGTTCTTCAAACATTAATATCTCATGCAAATAAAATTTTGCTGAAGATAATTCAAAAACAGTTGCAGCAGTATATTGATGGGGAACTGCCAGTAATTCAAGCCAGACTAAAAGAGGGTGTGTAATGAAAGATGTTACTGCTAATGTCAAATGGATCTTGGCTGAAAGCAAAGAATACCAGAAAGATGTTTGCCTATGTTTTATTGGCTATGCAAAGGCATTTCACTGTGCATAATAACAAATTATGGATAACATTGTGAAGAATGAGAACTCCAGAACACTTGATTGTGCTTATGGGGAACCTGTACATAGTCCAGGATGTAGTTTTTCTAATGGAGCAAAGTGATACTGCATGGTTTAAAATTAGGAAAGGTGTGCATCAGGGTTGTATCCTTTCACCATACTTATTCAATCTTCATGCTGAGCAAATTATCCAAGAATCTGGATTAAATGAAGAAGAATGTGGCATCAGGATTGGAGGAAGACTCACTGACAACCTACTATGCATATAAAACCAAACTCACTGTCGTTGTGTCAATTTTGACTCATAGTGACCCCTTCTTGGGTTTCCAACATGATATCTCTATGGAAGTAGATTGGCCAGGCTTCCTTCTGAGGAGTGGTTGTGGGGTTTGAACCACCATCATTCTGGTTAGCAGTCAAATGTCTTAGGCACTATGCCATCAGAGCTCCTTCTTATGACACAACCTTCTTAGCTGAAACTGAAGATAACTTGAGGCACTTACTGATGAAGATCTAAGACTTCAGTAGGATACTGCATCCTTTAGTATGGAATACACTCAGCATGAAGAAAACAAAAATCCTTGCAACTGGATCAATAAGCAACATCATAAGTGGAGAAAAGATTGAAGTTGTCTAAGATTTCATTTTACTTGGATCCACAATCAACATCCATGGAAGCAGCAGCCAAGAAGGGAAGGGAGGGAAAGTAGATGGATAATTGAGAGAGAGGTTTGCTATAGGTGAAGAGCAAAGAGATATAACAAAAGCATGTGACGAGCACAATATCACTAAGAAAAAGGAAGACACAGAGAGGTGCACAAGAGGTACACACAATAAAGGCAAATACTATTGCATACACAACACTGCATTATCAGTAGCAATAAATACAAATCCACAGATGGATACATAGGTAGACAGCTATGGGTAGACAAATGGGAATATACTCATGAACGTACATAGATTTGGCAGATGATATTCCTACATATGTATTTGTATGTGCTATAAGAATGTCCATAGGTAGTTTAATACAGCAAGAGGCAAAGTTAGGATAACTTCTTAGCCATAAATAGACACATTGAGGGAGTGGGTCACTGGGCCTGCAGGCTAGATATTGTAGTCACAGGGATCATCAAGTTCAATTGGCACAACATGATATAAAAAATATTGTTCTACATCTTACTTTGGTGAGAAGCAACTGAGTCTTAAAAGATGGTGAGCAGCTTTATAAGTGGTAACTATTGATCTCTCCTTGTAAAGAACAAAGAGGAGTGAAGAAAATCAAAGATGCATGGAAACTGTTAGTCTAAATGACTAATGGACAATGAGAACCCCAACCTATATGACCCTGAGACCAGAAGAACTAGATGATGCCTGGCTACCAAAGCCAACCACTAGGAAAGAGATAAAAATTGGAGATGGTGTATAGAGTAGAAAAATGTGAAACAGAACACAAAATCATAAAGGGACTAAGGTTACTGGTTTGTTAGAAATGGGTGAAACCCCCAAAACTATGGCCCTGCATCACCCTTCGGGCCTGGATTTCAGCTCACTCCCTTAGCTTAACTCTCATTGTAAAAATAGACAGGCCTTGGAGTTGAACACCTGCACCAGGGAGATGCACTCCTTAGAACAACCGAGCATGAGAAATCAGAATGGTAGCATTTGCACAGGGAGAAAGGTAAGGAGGTAGGAATGCAAAGGCAAGGAGGACACAGGAAAAGGGTAACCGCAGGGAACAAGTGGGAAGTAAGATGTTACAGTGTGGAGGATGTAAGCAGTATTGCAAAACAAAATGTGCATATGAACGGTTGAATGTAAAACAAATATGCTTTGAAAAAATTCACCCAAATAACAATAGAAAGTTAAAAATAAATAAATAAACAGACAACATATTGCACTGGGCAAATCTGCTACAAAAGTATTAAAGAACAGAGATGTCACTTTGAAGACTAAGGCGCACCTGGCCCAAGCCATTGTATTTTTAACCACCTTTTATGTGTGTGAGAGCTAAAAAAAAAAAAAAAAAAAAAAAAAACCTCACTGCCATGGAGTTGGAACACAGTGACCCCTCCTTGGGTTTCCGAGGTAGTATCACTATGGAAGTATCACTATGGAAGTAGATTGCCCAATATTCTGGTTAGCAATTAAATGCCTTAGGCACTATGCCACCAGAGCTCCTGTGTGAGAGCTGCACAATGAGTAAGGAAATCCAAAGAAAATTGATGCATTTGAATTGTACTGTTGGCAAAGAATAAAGAAAATACCTTGGACTCCCAGAAGAATGAATAAATCAGTCCTGGAAGAAGTACAGCCAAAATGCTCCTTAGAAGCAAGAATGGCCATATTTTGTCTCACTTACTTTGGTCATGTTATCAGAAGGGACCAGTCCCTGAAGAAGGATATCATGTTGGTGGAGGGACAGAGAAATGGGGGAAGACCCTCAACAAGATGGATTGACACAGTGGCTGCAATGATGGGATCAAGTGTAGTAAGGACTGTGAGGATGGCACAGGACCAGGCAGTGATTTATTCTGTTGTATGTAGGATCACTATGGTTGGAATTGACTTGACAGCACTTAATATTTACAACAACATATACTCTAAGCAAATAACTCAGCCATGTCATTTTGGGACTTCTGATCTACAAAATAAGCTCATAAATGGGTGTTGTTTTAAGGGTCTATTTGTAGTCATTTTACATAACATTAGGAAATTAATGTATATTTTGTTACTTGGAAGTTGGGTGCTACTGTAACAAATACCTATAAATGTGGGAGTTATTTTAAAATCAGAAGATGAATGAGGGCTGGACCTGGCACATGGGCTGGGGAGCATGATAGAAAGAACCTAGGTTGCTTTGAATGGATTGTTATTAGAAATATGAGCATTAAAGATGATTCTGCTTAGAGCTCAGACAAAAATAAGGAACAGGTTATTGGAAACTGGAAGAAGAAGGATCCTTATTATGAAATGGCATATATATTAGTGAAATTTTCTCCTGTAGCTATGGGAAAACAGACCTTTTAAGTGATGAACTTAGATATTTAGCTGAGGAGATTTCCATGTAAAGTGTTGAAAGTGTGGCTTGCTTTATTCTTAGTACTTATAGTAAAATGTAACAGGAGAAAAATAAATTGAGAATGTTAAAAATAAAGGAACAAAAATTTCATAATTTGAGAAATTATCAGCCTCTACAGATGTAAAATGATGCTAAAAGTAAAAAATGGCTGCTGAAAGTGTGGCATATAGAAAAGTCTGAGTGTGTGCCTCTACAACTCTACTAAAATCTTGCAAATATCAAATGGTCAGATTGGAAGAGATTGAGAGTTTGCCTCACAGATGGCAAACAAACAGAAGACCTCTAGAAAGCTGAAGATCATTGTCATTCAGCAATTTCAATAGAAGCTAAAAATAAAACCAAACCAAACTCACTGCCATTGAGTTGATTGAGACTCATAGTGACCCCTCCTTGGGTTTCTGAGGTGGTATCTCTATGGAAGTAGATTGCCCAATCTTCCTTCCGAGGACCGGCTGGTGGGTTTGAACCATCAGCCTTCTGGTTAGTAGTCAAATGCCTTAGGCACTACGTTAGAGAAGGTATTGTTTCAAATAGATTTTTGAGTGAGGGTTTTGGTCTAATGGAGTGATCCTCTTGACATCTATGGAATACCGACAAGGTACTTGAGAAATTTACATGAGTGAAAACACTGCCTGTTTATACAAAAAAGGAAAGAGAGAGTAGGGAATTAAAGAAGGATTTTGGATTCCCAAGATTTTACAGATAACATGAATGAACTTTGGAAGAATTATACTTAATGAAATAAGTCAATCATAAAATGACAAATAATTTCACTAATATGAAACATGTAAAGTAGGCAAATGTAGAGAGATCAGAGTTTAACAGTGGTACCAGCGATAGGAGGGCAATCTTTCATCAAGCTGTTGCTGTTGTTGTTGTTATGTGCCGTCGAGTCAGACCTGAATCATAGTGACCCCTCTTTGAGTTTCCGAGGCAGTATCACTATGGAAGTAGATTGCCCCATCTTACTTCTGAGGACTGGCTAGCATTGTATTTTTGATTATGAGGATGAAAAATATGGCAATGGGTATTGGTGATGATTGCACAACATGATTGATGTACTGGTTTCATTGAATTTTACAAGTGACAAATGCTGAATTGGCAAATGTACTATCTACATTTTAAAAAACAATTTAAAAAATTTAAAAAAAACCTTCTAAAGTGAAAGCAAATGATACTGTTATTTATGAAAAAGGAAAAAATGATTCAGGAGTCAGTGATGAGAACCCAAAAAGTAGAATCAAAAGCCCAGCGTGTAGAGCCTAGGGTCCATAGGGCAGAGCTGAAAGTCAAAGAATGTTACAGCTAGGCCTTGAAATATAATCAAGGAAAATCCAATATTTTCTTGGCTGGGATTCAAAACTATCAAGGACCAATGGTTTCTTTTTACTTTCCTTTCTCCTACTTTTTGAATTGGAATATCTGTAACTGTTAAAATACGCTTTTCCTACCATTGTGTGTTGAAAGTATTTGGAGCAGAGAGCTTGTATGTATAGTTTTACATGTCTACAGATAGATTACATTCTGACATATGGAACTCTGAGTTTATAAATGAATATTGGTTTGTTTGTTTTTATGTTTTCAGTAATTTTTTTTTCAAAAGAGTCTTACAAATGTTTTTGCTTTTTGAAAAAATAGGTTATACATTGTTTACACATAGTGAAAATTCAAATGCCATGAAAGAATGTAGAAATCCAAATGACATGAAGAACATAGAAAATGTTTCCCTTCACTGATTGGTAGCCATCTAATCCCTTCCTAGAGGCAAATAGTTACCAGCTATTTTGTGTATTTTCTCATAATGTTCTACACATTTAGAAATATTTGTATATACTTTCCCCATATAGATGATTGCTCACTAGCTGCATTGTTCCATAAATTGCATTTTTTCCCATAACAATTTATATTTAAAATCATTTTGTCAGTATATTAAGCCACTCAAAACAAAACAAAAAACTTACTGCCACCGAGTCACTTCCAACTCATAGCGACCCCCATTGGGTTTCTAAGGTTGTCAATCTTTACAGAAGTACAGAAGTAGATTGCCCTATCTTCCATGGAGTGGCTGATGGGTTTGAACAGCCAACTTTCTGATTAGCCGTCAAATACCTTAGGCACTGCACCAGAGTTCCTTAGTAATAGGAAATTAATACAATACTCTTCCATGTGTGATCATGGTGAAGAGGATAAATGTGTCTAGTAAACTCACGGAGATAAGGATAGGAAGTGCAGCTTTAACTGACAAGGGCAAAGTTGAAGTTTTAGTCTATTCATGAAGATATAGTTGGAATATAAAAACCATAATGGTGCAATTTACCTGTGTTTCATTGACCGTGCAAAAGCATTCAGCTGTGTGGATCATAGCAAATTATAGATAACATTGGAAAGAATGGGAAATTCAGAGCACTTAATTGTCTTAATGAGGAAACTGTATATAGACCAAGAGGCAGTTGTTTGAATAGAGCTAGGGGATATTCAAAACCAAAAAAACAATCTCACTGCCATTGAGTTGATTCTGACTCATAGCAACCCACATTAGGTTTCCAAGGCTATAAATCTTTATGGAAGTAGATCACTCCATCTTCCTTCCGTGGAGTAGCTGGTGGGTTATAAACTACTGACCTTCTAGTTACCAGCCAAATGCCTTATCCACTATGCCACCAGAGCTCCAAGGGGATACTACATGGTTAAAATCAGGAAAGGTGGGCCTCTGAATTGTATCCTTTCACCATACTTATTCAACCTGTATGCCAAACAAATAAACCAAAAAACTGGAATCCATGAAGCATCAGAATTGGAGGAAAAGTCACTAACAACCTGTGATATGCAGATGACACAAACTTGCTTGCTGAAAATGAAGAGGACTTGAAGGAGCTACTGATGAAAATCAAAGACTACAGCCTTCAGTATGGATTACACTTCAACATAAAGAAAACAAAAATCCCTCACAACTGGACCAATAAGCAACATCATGATAAACAAAGAAATTATTGAGGTTCTCAAGGATTTTATTTTATTTGAATCCACAATCAATGCTCATGGAAGCAGCAGTCAAGAAATCAAATGATGTATTACATTGGGAAAATCTGTTGCAAAAGACTTCTTTAAAGTGTTAAAAGCAAAGATGGCACTTGGAAGGCTAAGGTGTACTTGATCCAAGGCATGGCATTTTTAGTAGCCTCATATGCATATGAAAACTTGTCAATCACTAAGGAAGCCTGAAGAAGAATACATCCATTTGAATTGTGGTATTGGCAGAGAATACTGAAAATAACATGGACTGACAGAAGACAGAACATGTCTTTCTTGGAAGAAGTAAAGCCAGAATGCTCCTTAGAAGGGAAAATGGCCATTCATGTATTTTTGGCATGTTGTCAGAAGGGACCTATCCCTGCAGAAGGATATCATGCTTCATAAAGTAGAGGGTCAGTGAAAATGGGGAAGACCCTCAATGAGATGGATTGACAAAGTGGCTGTGATGATGAGTTCAAGCATGGCAATGATTCTGAGGATGGCTCAGGACTGGGCAGAGTTTCATTCTGCTGTACATAGGGTCATTATAAATCACAACTGACTCAAGTGCACCTAACAACAACAACAGTGGTGCAGTGATTAAGACCTGAGCTGTTAACTCTGGTGGCGTAGTGCCTGAGGCATTTGACTGCTAACCAGAAGGCTGGCAGTTCAAACCCACTAGCTACTCCTCGGAAGGAAGTTTGGGCAATCTACTTCCATAGTGATAGCACCTTGGAAACCCACAGAGGGATTGCTATGAGTCAGCTCCAACTCCACGGCAGTGCATTGCGCTGTTGTTAACTGAAAGGCTAGCAATTCAAATCCACAAGCCACTCTGCAGGAGAAAGATGTCTGTTTCTGACTCAACGGCAATGGGTTTGATGATTTTGGATGGGCATATGGTAGTTGATGTTGTTGTGTACCTTCAAGTCAATTCCTATTCATAGCGACCATACAGAACAGAGTATAATTGCCTCTTAAGATTTTCTAGGCTGTAATCTTTACAGGCATAGATAGCTAGGTCTTTCCCCCATGGAGAAGTTAGTGGGTTTGGACTGCTGGCATTTTGGTCAGCAGTCAAATGCTTAAAAACTACACCACCAGGGCTCCTTCAATCATAGGGGTTACCTCCAGAAACAAAATATAAGGAAAAATAAAGTGCCTAACATAATCTTAAATAAGCACCCAAACAGATATAATATAAATCTTTGATTAGATTTATGGAAAATTCCCTCTACATTGTAAAATAATAAACAATCTGAGCTATATTAAACCTTATAAAGATAGCAATAATGAGATGACTTTTCTTGCAGTTATTTATTCCCATCATCTTTTCTTCTTTACTTTATTTTTAGAAAATAGTCAAAGTTCTTTGCTTACAAACAATTCAGTGACAATATTTTCCTAATACTATGGAGAGAAATCCAAAATAGTGAAAGTAAGGGAAGAAAGCAAGTTTCTTGAACATACCAAGGTGACTCACAATAAATATTCCATGAATTTGTAATCAAACCTATATTTATTTTCAATGTTTATATCTCCTTCAAAGCTGTTACTTTAATTTGAGCAATTTACAATATTGACTAGGTATATTATTGCATTTGCTCATTGCATATTGACTAAATGAATATGAAAATAGAACACTTGCAAAAAGAATAATCTGTATGAAACTTTCATGTAATTCATAACAGTGAAATACATTGTTCACTGTTTCTAATTTTGAGGACAATTGTTTCTCAAAGGGAGACACTGCAGATAATGTCATATATATTTGCCTATTTGCCTTTCAACCTACATGAGCATGTCAATCTAATTCCAGAAAATGCAAATTGGCCACTTACTTAATAGCGAATTTTGACTTTTTGAGAGTAGTTTGACTTAGAATGTCCCTTACATAGCAGAAATATTTCCAAGGAGAGTTATGGGTGTCAAATGGTAACTTTATATGCTAAATACTAGTTTTATTGCAAAAAACGTAAATAAAGAAACGTAAATCCTGGCTGAGTAACAGCTACTGTGTAAACAGTCAAATAAATGGTCACTGGCTGTCCCCAGATATAATTCCAACAGCTATAGTCCAGACTATGACCTTCTCAATTTTGCATATGCAAACTTCATCAATACAAAATCAGTATTTGATAAAAGTACAGTTTATTAGTTTGGAAGGACAATCTAAGAAGTTTTGTGGCTGAGAAGAAATATTTTTTATGATACAATGTAAGTAGACATTTGATAGTGCTTAGTAAATCCTACAGAGGATGTGAATGGAATGTAAGTCACAGACTCTGCTTCCATAAAGCATGCTTATTAACTCCAAGTATTCCTGGCAGATTTGGCATTTTCTAATTCAAAATGCCCTGCACATTCTATTTTACTCATAGATAAATATCAAAATACTCCTATTACTTTCAGGGTCATCACTGACATCAAGGACATCACACATGAAAAAAGCAAAAGGTCATTAAAAAGACAGGAAAAAAGAGAAGACCAAAATGTATGCCAGAAGAAACTCTAAAACTTGATCATGAATGTACAGTAGCTAAAGTAAATGAAAGATATGAAGAAGTAAAAGAGAGGAAGAAAAGATTTCAAAAGATGGCTCAAGATGATAAAGTAACAAGTTACAATGAAATGTGCAAAGACCTGGAGTTAGAAAACAGAAAGAGAAGAACACACTTGCCATTTCTCAAGCTGAAATAACTGAAGATAAAACTCAAGCCTAGAGTTGCAATATTGAAGGATTTTATGGCCAAATTACTAAATGAAGTATCAAAAGAAGGTGGAAGGAATACACAGGCACCATAACAAAAAGATTTGGTTGACATTCAACAACATCAGGAGGTAGCATATGATGAAGAACTGGTGGGACTAAGGGAAGAAATCCAAGCTGCGCTGAAGGCATTGGCAAAAAACAAGGCTTCAGGAATTGATCAAATACCCAATGAGATGTTCCAATAAACAGAAACAGCACTGGTAGTGCTAACTCATCTATGCCAAGAAATTTGGAAGAGACCTACCTGGCCAACCAACAGGATGAGATCCATATTTGCGCCCATTCCAAAGAAAGGTGATGCAATGAAATGTGAAAATTGTTGAACACTATCAGCGGTTCAAACCCACCAGCCACTCCTCGGAAGGAAGGTTGGGCAATCCTACTTCCGTAGTGATACTGCCTCGGAAACCCAAGGAGG
>NW_006922245.1:591224-591822 GCF_000298275.1 Orycteropus afer afer
CAGCACTATTTACAATAGCCAAAAGATGGAAACAAACTAGATGTCCTTCAACTGAGCAATGGATAACCAAACTATGATACATACACACAATGGAATACTATGCAAACCTAAAGAATAATGTAAAATCTGTGAAACACCACATAATGTGGATTAACTTGGAGGACATTATGCTGAGTGAAATAAGTCAATCACAAAAGGACAAATATTGTATTAGTCCATTATTTTAAAAATCAAGGAAATGTTTATCTATGGAAGGACATTTTCTTTGTTGGTTACCAGGAGTGGGAGGGGCTGGGGGGGAACACTGTTATATAGATAGAGATAAATATTGATTTGAGTGATGAGAAGGGCAATGTATCAAATGTGAGTGATCAATATAGTGGCATTGAGGAAGAGAAAGACATAGAGAGGTACGTGGGAAGTTCAGATGACAAGGGTGAACCCTTTTGCACATATAGTACAGTGTTGTCAGTGAAGGCAAACATGAGTATACCAGTGGATAGATCAGTGGACAGGCTGAACTATTAGGTATGTCTATGAAGTGGGGAGTGTACCCAAGAACATGTTTAGGGTTGGCAGACAATGGTCCTATAAGTTT
>NW_006922245.1:591922-598691 GCF_000298275.1 Orycteropus afer afer
GTGGCATCAGGATTGGAGGAAGACTCATTAACAACCTGTGGCATGCAGATGACACAACTTTGCTTGCTGAAAGTGAGGATGACTTGAAGCACTTACTGAAGACTACAGTATGCAGTATGGATTACATATCAACATAAAGAAAACGAAAATTCTCAAAACTGGGCCAATAACCAGCATCACACTAAATGGAGTAAAGATCGAAGGTGTCAAAGATTTCATATTACTTGGTTCAACAATCAACACCCATGGTAGCAGCAGTCAAGACATCAGACGACATATTGCATTGAGTAAATCTGCTGCAAAAGACCTCTTCAAAGTGCTGAAGAGCAAAGATGTCTCTTTGAAGACTAAGGTGTGCCTAAACCAAGCCATAGTACTTTCAATTGCCTCATATGCATGTGAAAGCTGGGCAATGAATAAAGAAGACAGAGGAAGAGTCAATGCTTTTGAGTTGTGGTGTTGGCAAAGAATACTCAAAGTCCCATGGATTGCCAAAAGAACTAACATATTTGTTCTGGAAGAAGTGCAGATGAAATGCTCCTTGGAAGCGAGAATGGACAGACTTCATCTGACCTACTTTGGTCATGTTGTCAGAAGGGACCATTGTCTGGAGGATATCATGCTTGGTAAAGTGGAGGGTCAACAAAAAAGGAGAAAGCCCTCAATGAGATGGATTGACACAGCAGCTGGAACAATGGGCTCAGGTATAGCAAGAATTGTGAGGCTGACACAAGACTGGGAAGTGTTTTGTTATGTTGTACATAGGGTTGCTATAAGTCAGAGCCAATTGGACGGCACCTAACAACAACATTAATATGACCACAAGTAAAAAGTTGCTGAAAAAACTTTAAAAACAGTTGCAGCAGTAAATCACCAGGCAACTATCAGACATTCAAGCCAAATTCCCAAGAGGACTTGGAACTAGGTACATCATTGTTGATATCAGATGGATGTTGGCTGAAATCAGAGAATGCCAGAAAGATGTTTAGGTGTGTTTTGTTGACTATGCAAAAGCATCAGACTATGTGGAGCATAAAAAAATGATAGATAACATTGAAAATAATGGAAATTCCAGAGCACTTAATTGTGCTCATACAGAATCTGTACATAGTCCTAGAGACAGTCATTCAAACAGAGCAAGAGTGGTTTAAAATCAGGAAAGATGTGATTTGGGGTTGTATCCTTTCATCATACTTAGTCAATCTGTATTCTGAGCAAATAATCTGAGAAGCTGGACTATATGAAGAAGAATGTGGCATCAGAATTTGAGGAAGACTCAAGAATAACTTGTAATATCCAGATGACACAACCATGCTTGCTGAAAGTGAAGTTAACTTGAAACACTTACTGATGAAGATCAAAGACTACAGCCTTCAGTGTGGATTACACTTCAATATAATGAAAACAAAAATCCCTCAAACTGGACCAATAAGCAACATCATGATAAATAGAGAAATTAATGATGTTATCAAGGATTTTACTTTACTTGGATGCACAATCAATGCTCATGGAAGCAACAGTCAGGAAATCAAATGACTTCTTACATTGGGAATACCTGCCACAAAAGACCTCTTCATTAAAGTGTTGAAAGTTAAGATATCATTTTGATGTCTAATGTGTACCTGACCCAAACTAAGACATTTTCAAACTCCTAATATTCATGTGAAAGCTGGACAATAAATAAGGAAGACTGAAGAATTGATACCTTTGAATTATAGTGTTGAGGAACAATATTGAACATACTATGGACTACCAGAAGAAGGAATAAATCTTGCTCTCTTGGAAGAAGTACAACAGGAATGCTCCTTAGAAGTGAGAGAGGTGAAACTTTATCTCATTAACTTTGGACATATTATCAGGAGGAACTAGTCCCTGAAGAAGGACATCATATACCTTGGTATAATAGTCAATGAGATAGACTGACATAGTGGCTGCAACAATGGGCTCAAATATGGCAATGATTGTGAGGATGACTTAGGACTGACAGTGTTTTGTTCCATTTTACATAGGGTCCCAATGAGTCAGATATAACTCAAAGGCACTTAAAAACAACAAATTCACTAGTCACACATTTCTGGCTATGTTACAACACAGAATTGGAAAGTTAGAATTAGGAAATTTTAAGTATTTAATAAAATGGTAGAAAAATTTTAAATAATGAATTTTCCCCTTCTTCTTTTGGAATTTATATATTTTTTATTTTGTTTTACTGATTTCCCTTGATAAAATAATTATTACATATTTTTTGTTCACATTCTTATTTTCAAAATTAAAAGTTTAAATAAATAGTGTAAGTAAATAATTCTTATTCCTATTAATTCAAAACATATCCCTTTTTTTAAATTTTTGAAATTGAGACTTCACATACTGAAGTTTCCCCTTCATGTCTTCCTGAAACAAACAACACAGTGGAGAGAGGGCTGAGGTTCTTTGTCTGAAACTATTTGATATTAAACCACTGATGGAGATTTCCAGCAAGATGGAGGAATAGGCAGACAAGCTAAAAAGACCCTCTTCAACAAAGAAAAGGGAAACCAATTAAAACAGACACAAAAGATAATCCTGGAACCCTGATCTTTGAAGGCAAGGATAAAGAAGTGGATGAAATACCAACTAGTAGAAGAACTTGAATGAAAACAGTGGATAAGGAGACAAACAAAACTGTGGACTATTGGCTCTCCTGATGATGCAGCAAATTTGAATATTTGCAAGTGGCATTTCAATCCAGTCAGTAACCTGAGAATTGGCTCTGCTCATCAAGGACTGCATGGGCAACTGCACTGGTGTCTGACAACTAGGAAAAAAAAGCAAAAAAATGAAGACAAAAAGAGCTATGAACTGCCAGCTGTCCTGAGGGTGCAGCCACTTTGAATTTTTGCAGGCAGCACAGCCAATTTGAATATTCACAAGTGGCATTCAACTCCAGGAAGGAATCTAAGAATAGGCTCTGCTTGTTGAGGACAGCACAGGCAACCACACTGGAGGCTGATGACTAGAAAGGTGCAATATTTCCCTAGCTACTTTTATAGTCCACACCCACTTGGTGAATTGAATCCCTGTGGTTATCACCCACCTCCACTCACCTTCTGGACTGGCAGAAATTCTGTCCTAGAGTCAGTGCCCTAAAAGAGACTGGGTGCCCTACCCTGCACCCCCAGTTATGTTTTTGTTTATTTGTTTTTACATTAGCTTTTTTTCTTCCTTTTTATTATTGTTATTTTTTTCTCTTTCACTTCTCTGATCTTTTTTTCCACTTCCCTTTTCTGGCTCCCTCCTTTCTCTTATTTTTCCTTTCCTTTCTTCTTTTGATTCTACTCATCCATTTTTTTTTACAGTTTTCTCATTTTTCTTTTATTCTTGCACTTTTCTCTCATTCACTCTTCCTGAGGTATTGTGAGTGTGTTTTCCACTTTACCTTTCTTTAGTCTTTTTTTACAAACATATTTTTAAATTTGTTCTTTAATTTTTGGTGGTTTATTTATTTATCTATTTATTTATTTTTCACTGAATGGGAGATAATAAGCACTCCCACATTACCCAACTATACCCACACCTCTTGCAGCCTAACTCACTGCATGAGGGCCACCACTTGCTTCTGCAACAGCTTACCATCAATAGGTAGCAGCAAAAACCCACACAACTCACCTACAATTACTCTTCATTAGCAGCTAACAGAGATCTGTACACACACTCTCATTCTCCATCACACCCATGAGGAGACAGGTGGTGAATACATAAGTGCTGCCAACTAGCAAATAGAAGAACACAGTACCCTGCTCACACAGATATATCAAAACAAAACAAAACAAAACAAAAATCTTAGGCAAATAACACCAAAAGACAATCTCCAATTAAATACAAATAAAATGACATCACAATGTCTCAGAAACAAGTGTCCATTCCAGTCCCCACAGAGAAAAAAACATAAAGTTTTACAAACAAGGGACCAGGATATAGACCCAGAAAACAACCTTGAGGAAGAAGTAGCATTGGAATAAGGAAT
The DNA here is from genome assembly GCF_000298275.1 of Orycteropus afer afer. Classification (NCBI taxonomy): domain Eukaryota; kingdom Metazoa; phylum Chordata; class Mammalia; order Tubulidentata; family Orycteropodidae; genus Orycteropus; species Orycteropus afer. Next base: position 595,926 of record NW_006922245.1, read on the forward strand.
TCAAAACAATTATATTTAGCTACCTTCAATGGATTGAGAAACAGATCAAGGAGAACAATGACAAAATAAAAGGGGAAAAAAAAGACAAAATTCTAGAAGAATTTAGGAAAACAATACAAGAACAAACTGACAAAATAAATGATAAGTTGGAAACAACACAAAACCAACAAATAGAAATCATATAATTAATACTAAGATTTCAGAAATAAATGATTCATTTAATGGGAGAAGAAGTAGAAATAAACCAATGGAAGACAGAATTAACTAGATTGAAGAGAAATACCTCAATACTGCTATGTTAAGGGATCAATCAGAAAAAAATATATATATATAAATTTAGGAAAACAATACAAGAACAAACTGACAAAATAAATGATAAGTTGGAAACAACACAAAACCAACAAATAGAAATCATATAATTAATACTAAGATTTCAGAAATAAATGATTCATTTAATGGGAGAAGAAGTAGAAATAAACCAATGGAAGACAGAATTAACTAGATTGAAGAGAAATACCTCAATACTGCTATGTTAAGGGATCAATCAGAAAAAAAGATCAAAACAAAGTGAAGAAAGCCTAAGATTCATGTGGGATACTATCAAGAAGAATAACCTATGTGTAATTAGAATTCCAGAACAGGAAGAGACAAATAAAACCACAGACAAAATTGTCAAAGATTTGTAGGAAAAGAATTTCCCTAAAGGATTTGATTGCAAGATGGCAGAATAGGCAGAAAGACAGCACAGATCCTCTTCAACGAAGAAAAGGGGAACCAATTAACACAGACACAGAAGATAATCCTGAACCCCTGAGCCTTCAAGGGAAGGATATAAAAGGAGACAAAACCCCAACTAGCAGAAGAATTTGCATGAGAACACCAGAAAAGGAGACATACAGAGCTGCAGTCTGGCAGTGATCCTGAGCGATCCTGACGGCACAGACAGCTTGGAGATTCCTGAGTGGTGGTAGGAACTAAGAATTAACCTAAAAGTCAGCCCTGCTAGCCAGAGACTGCCTGGAGGACTGCTCTTGTGGCTGGAGAATAAAAGGGGAAGCAGTGGTGAAGAGGAAGACAGGCTGAGCTGTGAAGTCTTACCGGTCCAAGGGCACTGCCATTCTGAATGTTTACAAGCAGCTTGATCATTTTGGATATTTAAAGAGACAGTGCTCTACCAGATTCCAGGGGCTTAAGAACAGGTTCTGCTTGCCAGTAACCCCAAGGACACACTGGACCTGCATGACTGAAAAGGTATGGCATTCCTCTTGTTACTCTTATACCCCACACCCGCTTGGTGAAAGGAGGTGCAGCCATCCCCCACACCCACCAACCTTCTGGGCCTGCAGGAATTCCATCCCAGTCTGTGTGCTCGGACAGAGCCTGGGTGCTCTGCCCTGTACTCCACCTATATTATTCTCTTTCTTTTTTTTCTTTTTCTCTCCCTTTTTTCTAGTGTTTAGTTTGCTTGTATTTGTCTGTTTAAAAACTACTATTATTATTAATACTTTTGTCCTTTCTACTATTATTCTTTATTCTTAACCTCCCAGGTTCTAGTTTAAAGCTTTTTTTTCTTTTCCCTGTTCCTGGTTAATTTTTTTTTAGGTTTAATTATTTTTCTTTTGTCCCTTTTTTCTCATGGTTAACACTGTTCCTTGTTTTCTTTTTGCATTTTCCCATTTTTCTTCAATATTATCCTTCTCTACCTTTTTTTCTTTTAGTGTCCTATCACCAGATATTACAGATTTTCTTGTTTTTTTTTTCTTTTTTGTTCCCTTTTTCTTTTTGTGGTTACAGCTCCTGTATGATTATAAGGTGTATTTTTTCCATATGTTTTTAGTTTTTTTCGATGGTTATTCAGTTGTAATTTTTGTCTAACTGAGCGGGAGACAGCAGCAGTCCCCATAAGATACAACTACACCCACACCTCCTGCAATGTCATTTACTGAGTGAGAGCCACCACCTCCTTCTCCACCAATGGGCCAATGATAAAAAACCACAAATAAAAGCCTGAATCACCTTTGGCTGCTCTTCACAAACAGTTAAAAGAGATCTAAATATAAAACCACAATGTCTTGGAGACAACAGACCATCACAGTCCACACAAAGAAGCAAGATAAAGTGGTAGAAACAATGGAACAGTATACAGACCCAGAACACATCCCTGAGGAAGAAGCAGCATTGGAACTCTTTGAGAAGGAATTCAGAAGAATTATCAAAGGATTGAGAGACAGACCAAAGAAAACAGAAAAAAACTTGGAAGACTTTTGGAAGAAAATACAAGAACAAAATGACAAAATAAATGAAAAATTAGAAACGATTCTAAATCTACAGACAGAAGTCCAGAAGATTAATACTAAATTGCCAGAAATAGATAACACATTGGAAGGGCAAAGAAGTAGAATTGATGCAATTGAAGACAGAATGAATGAGATTGAAGACAAATACTTGAATAATTCGTTGGAAAGGGATCAATCAGAAAAAAATATATATATATAAAAAAGAAAGCCTAAGGTCCATGTGAGATACCATCAAAAGGAATAACCTACATGTCACTGGAATTCCAGAACAGGAAGAGAAAAATAAAACCACTAAGAAAATTGTCCAAGATTTGTTCAAGGAGAACTTCCCTGATATGATGAAAGATGAGCATATATCCATTCAGGAAGTCCAAAAACTCTAAACAGGATAGACCCCAAAAGAAAATCACCAAGACACATCATCATCAAACTCATCAAAACCAAAGACAAAGACAGAATCCTGAAAGCA
>NW_006922245.1:604896-610321 GCF_000298275.1 Orycteropus afer afer
CTGCCTCAGAAACCCAAGTAGAGGTAGCTATGAGTCAGGTCCGACTCGACGGCACATAACAACAACAACAACAATAATACATACCCAACCCATGTCACTTTAGTTTTGTGTATTTCATGATAGATAAATTATATTTCAATAAAATGTAGTTTTTTAAAAAAAAATTGCATAAAATGATGAAAGATGACAAGATATCCATTCAAGAATTTCACCAAACCCCAAAGAAGATAAATCTTCAAACAAAATCACTGAGACATATCATAATCAAATTTACTAAAACCAAAGACAAAGAAAGATCCCTGAAAGCAGCATGATTAAAAGGAAAAAGTTACCTAAAAAGGGCAACCAATAAGAATAAACTCTGGGTAAAATGGCATCTTACTGTAGCACACATGTTAGTTCCCTGTAGCATCTTAGTGCCTGAAAAACTAGCTGCAGCAGTTTGAAGAGGGGATTCTGGTGCTCTGAACATCTCATTAAGTCAAAGTAGGCCAAATTCAGGAGAGTAGGATTAGAAAGGAGGGAGGGGCAGTGCAATTACCCAGGAAAAATAAAAGCAGGTGAACCTGCCCTGAAGAGTGCAGACCAGCTGGAGAGTTAGGGCATCAGAGGGCACCCTGGGGCAGTAGAGAGATCGCACCAGAGGATCTGCAGCCATGCCATAGATCTACCTTCAGCACCTGCTTTTATTGGTAAACTTGGGACTGCTGGGAGGGAGCAGAGACCCCTTTGGTTCTGGGTGTCTCTGAATCAGGAGCAGAGAGGGGAATCATGCCACAAGTGGGCATGCCTTGAGATGAACTCATGGTGTGGATCAGGGCAGCTATTCTAGGACAGATTTTTGGCATGTAGGGGCCTGGAGAGTGGGGTTTTTGCAACTGTCTGAACCTGGCAGAAAATTGGTGGCCCCCTAAGAATTGGGGTCTTTGCTGAATTTGAGCTGAAAGCCTGTGAGTAACAGTATAATGCCATCATCAGAAGCCTATTAAAAACTCTGGAAATGGCTACTGGTGCCTTGGAGCTTTTTTTTTTTTTTTCCCTTCCTCTGTTCCCCACCTCTCCCCTGCCTCATCCAACACAAAAACTACAATAAGCCACCTGAACATCTGCCAGCTCAAATCCTAAACCCCTTTCACAATGAACAAAGACACACATGCACATTCCACACAATGATTCCATCAACGCAAAGGAAACTGCAGAGCAACTCAGCACACCTGAATTAATAACCAAAAGATAAAATACACCAGCTCAACCTTTCAAACATATTAAATAACAAAACTAAGACAAAACAAATCAATACATAACTAACAGATAAAGGGAACTTCAAATTGTCTAGGAAACAACAGGCAACCTCAAATCAAAAAAAAAAAAAGAAAGAAAATTCCAAACCAAAGTCTCATTAAACATGTAAACATGGAGGAAGACAAAGCAATAGAATTATCTGAGAAGGAATTTAGACGGAATGTTCACAGAACTCTACAAGAGCTTAAGAAAACCCCAAACAGAAGCAAGGAGAACACAGACAGTACCCTGGAAAAACTCAGGAAAACCATTCAAGAACAAAATAAACCAGATTAATATGCAATCAGTACTCATACAAAAACAGCAGTTAGAAATCCAGAAAATGAATACCAAAATTACAGAATTACACAACACAGTAAAAGCACAAAAGAATAGGCTAGAACTGGCTGAAGAATGCATTTTCCACATAGAAGATAAATCCCTGGACACCAGCCTGTATGAAGAAAAATCAGAACAAAGATTTAAGACAAATGAAAAGAACCTAAGAGTTATATGAGATGACATGAAAAGAAACAACCTCATTGAAATTCCAAAAGAAGAAGAGTGAAAAAATAAAACACTGAGAAAATTTTGGAAGACTTCCCAACAGAAAACTTCTCCTCTATCATGAAGGAAGAAAAGATATTTGTCCAAGAAATTCAAAGAACCCCATACAGGATAGATCCCAAGAGAAAATCACTGAGGCATATCATAATCCAACTCTCCAAAACCAAAGACAAAGAAAGAATTTCGCAAGCTGCCCAGGACAAAAGAAATATTACTTATAATAATCAAAGAGTTAGGCTGAGCTCTGATTACTCTGCAGAATCCATGCAGGAAAGAACCAATGGGACAGCATATGTAAAACATTGAAGGAAAAGAACTTCCAACCAAGCATCCTATATCCAGCCAAATTGCCCATCAAATATGAGGATGAAATCAAGACACTCTCAGACAAACAGAAAGAAAACCAGACCAACCCTACAAGAAATGCTTAAGGAATTCCTTCCAATAGAGAACTCACAACAGAGAACAAAAAATCAAGACATCAGCACTAAAACCAAATCAGAAATAGACACTCAAAATAAGACTATAAAACATCGTACACTGAAAACCAAGGAAGTCAATCTGCACATGACAACAGCAACTAACCAAATGGAGGGAATAAAAGTTCTAGGTACAAACTTCCAAATGGAGAGGAAAACAAGACAATGTCCTCATAGAACAGACTGTTCCAAAAACATGGAGACAAGAATTCACTCCAAGGTAACCACAGAGAAAATTAACAATCCCCATAAGCAAACCCCCCCAAAAAAGGAAAACATGGATTTAGTAAGCACAAAACCAACAATAAAGAAGAAAAGAGAGGAAACATTTCACAACAAAATAACTCAGCACAGAAAAGTATATGGACCAAGGAAAGTCCAACAGCAAGACAAAAAACAATAGAATGACAGCAACATACCTATCACTAATTACACTCAATGGGAATGAACTAAATGCACCAGGCAAGAGAAAGAGAGTGGCAGATTGGATAAGAAAAGAAGACCCATCGACATGCTGCCTACAAGAGACACACCTTAGACACAAAGATAAAAACAAATTAAAAGTTAAGGAGTGGAAAAAAATATATAGTGAGCCAATGGTAACCAAAATAGAGCAGGAGCAGTAATATTAATTTCTGATAAAATAGACTTCAAGGTGAAAAACAGCATAAGGGACAAAGAAGGACAGTATGTAATGATGAAAGGGTCAATTGACCAAGAACACATTACCATAAAAAATATCTAAGCACCCAGTGAAAGTGCTCCAAAATATGTGAAGAAAATATTAATTGAATTGAAAGAGAAAATAGACAACTCTACAAAAGTAGTAGGAGACCTTAACACACCACTTTTAAAGATGGACAGAGCAACTAGGAAAAAACTCAATAAAGACACAGAAGAATGCAACAACACAATCAACCAACTTGACCTCATAGACATACACAGAGCATACCACCCAACAAAAGCACAATTCATATTCTTCTCTAGTGCACATGAATCATTCTCTAGAACAGATCATTTGTTAGGACATAAAACAAGCCTCAATAAATTCAAAAAACATTGAAATGCTACCAAGCATCTTCTTGGACAACAATGCTATAAAATTAGAAATTAATAATAGGAAGACCAAGGAAAAAACATCAAACATGTGGAAGTTGAACAATACACTGTTCAAAAACTATTGGCTAAGAAGAAAGAAAAAGTGAAATAAAGAAATTCCTAGAAACAAACGAGAATGAAGATACATCATCTCAAAACCTATGGGACACAGTACTCAGAGGTCAGTTTATAGCAATAAATGCATACATCAAGAAAAGAGGAAAGAAAATCAACACTCTAACTCAACAACTCCAACAATTAGAAAAAGAACAACAAAAGAATCCTACAGTGCCTAGAAGTAAGGAAATAATGAAGATCTGAGCAGAAATAAATGGAACAGAAAACAAAACAAAACAAAAAAATAGAGAATATCAACCAAACAAAAAGCTAGTTCTTCAAAAAGATTAAGAAAATTGACAAACCACTGGCAAATCTAACAAAAGAAAAGAAGGAAAATATGCAAGTTACAAGAATAGTAAATGAAAAGGTTGTTATCACAACAGAACCAACTGAAATAAAAGATACTGACAGAATATTATGAAAAACTGTACTCCAACAGAATTGAGAACCCAGAAGAGATGGACAAGTTTCTGGAATCACAAGACCTACCTAAATTATTCCACCCTGAGATAGAATACTTGAACAGACCCATAACAAAAGAAGAAATTAAATAGGTCATAAAAAACAACTTCCCACAAGAAAAAATCTTGGCCCTGATAGCTTCACTGGAGAATTTTACCAAGTATTCAGGGAAGAGCTGACACCTAAACTACTCAAGCTATTCCAGAACATAGAAAAAGATGGAATACTCCCAAACTGATTTTATGAAGAAGCATAACACTAATATCACAATCAGGCAAAGATACCACAAAATAGGAAAACTACAGACCAATATCCCTCATGAACATAGATGTAAAAATCTTAAACAAAATCCCAGCCAAAAGAATCCAACAACATATATATAAAAAATAATATCATGACCAAGTGGGATTCATACCTGATATGCAAGGATGGTTCAGCATCCAAAAAAACAATCAATATAATCCACCACATAAACGAAACAAAAGAAAAGAACCATATGATTATATCAATTGATGCAGAAAAGGCATTTGATAAAATCCAACACCCGTTCCTGTTCAGAGCTCACAACAAAATAGGGGTAAATGGGAAATTCCTCAACATAATAGGGGGCATATATGCAAAGCCAATGGCCAACATTATTATTAATGGAGAAAGATTCAAAGCATTCGCCTTACAGACAGGAACCAGACAGGGATGCCCTCTATCACCACTCCTATTTAACATTGTATTCAAAGTCCTAGCCAGGGCAATAAGGCAAGAAAGAGAAATAAAAGGCATCCAAATTGGCAAAGAGGAAGTAAAGCTATCTCTATTTGTGGATGATATGATCCTATATATAGAAAACCTAAGAGACTCAGCAAAAAAACAAACAAACAAACAAAAAAAAACTACTGGAACTAATATAAAGGTTCAGCAAAGTGGCAGGATACAAGGTCAACATACAAACATCAGTTGGATTCCTCTACACCAACAAAGAGACCTCTGAAAAAAAAATAAGGGAAATAATACCATTTACAATATCTACTGAAAAGATAAAATATCTAGGAATAAATCTTACCAGAGATGCAAAAGACCTACACAAAGAAAACAATAAAACACTACTACAAGAGACCACAAGGGATGTACATAAATGGAAGAACCTGCCTTGTTCATGGATAGGTGGACTGAATATTGTGAAAATATCAGTAGTACCTACAGCAGTCTACATATTTAATGCAATCCTGATACAGATACCAACAAATTTTTTAAGGACATAGAAAAACCAATTACTAACTTCATATTGAAAGGAAAGAGACCTCGAATAAGCAGAGTAATACTTCAGGATCTCAAAACTTACTATACATCCACAGTGGTCAAAACAGCATGGTATAGGTACAGTGCTAGACAGATAGACCAATGGAACAGAGTTGAAAGTCCAG
>NW_006922245.1:610421-611113 GCF_000298275.1 Orycteropus afer afer
AATCAACACTTTCAACCAACATCTCCAACAATGAGAAAAAGAACAGCAAGAAGAGCCCATATTCACCAGAAGAAAGGAAAAAAATAAAGATTCGAGCAGATATCAGTGAAACAGAAAATAGAAGGGCAATAGAATAAATCAACAGGACCAGAAGTTGGTTTTTGAAAAGGTCAATTTAACAAAGGAAAAGAGGGAGAAAATACAAAATAACATAAATAAGAAACGAAATGCATGATATCACAACAGAACCAACTGAAATAAAAAGGATAATATCACGATACTATGAAGGACTGTACTCCAACAAATTTGAAAGTCTGGAAGAAATCGACAGATTTCTAGAAACACACCACGTACCTAAACTAAACAGACTGATGTGGAAAAGTTGAACAGGTCCATCACAAAAGAAGAACAAGTCATCAAAAAATTACCAACCAAAAAAAAGTCCTGTCCCAGACAGTTTCACTGGATAATTCTACCATACATTCAGAGAAGAACTGATACCAATCCTACTGAAACTATTTCAAAACTTGGAAAAGGAAGGAATCCTCCCTAACTCATTTTATGAAGCAGCATAACCTTGATCTCCACACCAGGCAAGTACATCACTCAAATGGAAAACTACAGACCAATATCCCTCATGAATATAGATGCAAAAATCTTCAACAAAATCCTAGCCAATAGACTCCAACAAC
>NW_006922245.1:611791-612673 GCF_000298275.1 Orycteropus afer afer
CACATATCAAAAAAGAAGAAACAGCAAAAGTCAACATGTTTACTGAATATCTCCAACAATTAGAAAAAGAGTAGCAAAAAAGCCTGCAGTCACCAGTACAAATTATGTAATAAAAATTCAGGCAGAAATAATTGAAACAGAAAATAGAAAGACAATAGAAAAAAAAAATAACAAGACTGGAAGTTGGTTCTTCAAAAACATTAATAAAATCAACAAACTACTGGAAAATTTAAAAAAGGAGAAAAGAAGGAGAAGATACAAATAACAAATACAAAATGAAATGGGAAACATCACAACAGAACTAACCAAAATAAAAGCATAGTATCAGGTTACTATGAAGAACTGTAATGCAACAAATTTGAAAACCTAAAAGGTATATGCAAGGAATAAGTTGTTGGTCTTTCCAAGTTCTATCATGTGATCTCCAGCATTATTTCTATCACCAAGGCCAAATTTTCCAACTACTGGTGATTTTTCTTTGTTTCCAACTTTTGCATTTCAATCACCAGTGATAATCAGCACATTTTGATTGCATATTCCATCAATTTCAGACTGCAGTTTCAATTTCAGACCACAATAAAGTTTTGAGAACCCAGAAATAAATCCTTCCACCTATGGTCAGCTGATCTTTGACAAAGTGCTGAAATCCATTCAATGGGGAAGAGATAGTCTCTTTAATAAATGATGCTAGTAGAACTGGATATCCATTTGCAGAAAAATGAAAGAAGGTCCATACCTCACACAACACCAAAAGAGCTACCTCCAGATGGATCAAAGAGTTAAATGTGAAACCTAAAACTATAAAGTTCATCAAACAAAAATTAGGGGAAAACTTAGGGGCCCTAATTTATGTCATAAATAGACTATCAAGCATAACCCAAA
>NW_006922245.1:615006-617926 GCF_000298275.1 Orycteropus afer afer
GGGGAAAGGGGAAGCTTTTGTTTGCAGGGCATTAAGTTTATGCTGATAGTGGTGGAATATTTTGAAGAAGGATAGCAATAATGGAGACACAGCATGAAAAACGTCATCAATGTCCCTGAGTTGCAAATGTGGAAGTTGTTATGTTGGTGAATGTCTGGGTGTGTATGATTTCACCACAATAAAGTAAAGAAAAAAACACTGATGGAAGGGAATTTGCATGTTTGAAGCATACTAGGAAAGTTTGGTACCCAAAATATATCTGCAACTCAATTTGAATGCCACCTTTCACAATTTTATACCTTTAAAAAACATTTTCTTTGCCTGGGATTCTTCTTTTAACTTTTAATACTCCTGAAATTATTCACACTCTAAGTCATCTAAATATATCCAAGTGAATTTGTTCACTTTCTTTAAGAGAAGTAATCAATATCATGAGATGTTTGGATACCTCTGAGAAAAGAGATGTTGCAGTATTGAGGAATATTATAGAAAAAGAAAAGGAATGCTAAAGATAAAATTTCTCTGGAATCATCCATTAATGGCTCTACATTTATTATTTCCTATATTACAATGAGGGAGCTCTGGTAGCATAGTGGCTAAGGCACTTGATTGCTAACCAGAAGGCTGGCAGTTCAAACCCACCAGCCACTCCCCGGAAGGAAGGTTGGGCAATCCTACTTCCGTAGTGATACTGCCTCGGAAACCCAAGGAGGGGTCGCTATGAGTCAGGGCTGACTCGACGGCACATAACAACAACAACAACATATTACAATGAACGACAACTAATAGAAGACTTATCTCTGAAATTTTATCTTGTTTCTACTCCTGCAACCGTATTATTCCTTCTCCCCCTCCAAGAATATCACTACCTTGATCTGTTGTCCTTAGTTTTCATTTACTTTTCTTTCTCCATGTTTTCCTTCAGATTACTGGTCTTCCTTATAAGAAAGAGTATTTATTTCTGGGAATATTGTGATCCAGTCCACCTAATAGAGTTGTTTATATCAATCATCAAATCCTGACTGGAGTAACTCACATTTTCTAAGAACAAAAAATGCAAAAATAATAGTAATAATGATTGTCATTGTATCTATATCTATGTTATTGGAGTTTATCAGGCATTCTTTTAATCGTTGTACAAGGATAGTTATTGTTGTTTGCCATCAAGTCTAGTCTGACTCATAGCAGCACTATAGGACAGAGAAGACCTGTTCCATAGCATTTCCTAGGGTGATCTTAATAGGAGAGTATTGCAAAGTCTTTTCTTTCTCAGAGTGGCTGGCGGGTTCAAGTCACCAACCTTTCTGTTAGCAGTTGAGCTCTTAACCATATGCCACCAGGCTTCTTTACATGGATTATCTTATGTAATTATCTCAATATTCCCATTTTTCCATTGATGGAACAAAAGCATGTTGCTGTGTTGTTGTTATGTGATGTGGAGTCAGACCTGACTCACAGTGACCCCTCCTTGGGTTTCTAAGGTGGTATCACTACTGAAGTAGATTGCCCAACCTTCCTTCTGAGGAGTGGCTGGTGGGTTTGAACAAAAGCATAGACAAGTTAAAAACATGTCCTACCATTAACAAAACATGCAAGTAGGCATAGTCAGAATTTGAACTCATATCTTCTAAAGGAAAGACATGTCCTCTTTAACACTATTTAATGTTATCTGATCTAGAAAACATTCCCAACACTTTTAGCCAATTGGTTGATTTATGAACACAGTTACCTTATGTTAGTACATTGACCAAGCATAAAAATTATTCAGTATGACAGAAAATGTTATTAGAAATTTTCAGCATGAAAATTTGGTAATTTATCTATACATTTTTTTAATTAGGAATCTTATTTTTTTTCTATATTGGTGCAATTTAAAGCCATCATACCATTGCAGATTTTTATTCTTAAGAGTAAATTATATAATAATTTGACTTAAGTGGCTAAACTCTAACCAGCTTGTAATTTACTGCACTATAGCATACACATTATCTCTTGAAACTAGAAAGAAAGTCATGCGTTTGATAGCTGTAGATGAAAATAATAAATCTTTTCTCTTAATTTTAGTATATTTTAATTAGGAGCAAAATGGTGATCACTAGCTTGACTAAATGTCTTCCTGAGATCTTAAATATGGAGCAAAATACATGAACTGCCTCATTTTTATCCAGATAGGTGAATTGTTCTTAGTGGCAAGTACTCAAATATCCCTTCTTTTTTTTTGGATTATTTGTCTTTCTGTTGTTCAGTTGTTGCATTTGTCTATATATTTTAGAGATTAGACCCTTGTTGGATAGGTTATTGCCAAATATTTTTTCCCAGTCTGTAGGTTCTCTTTTTACTCTTTTGATAATATCTTTTGATGAGTATATTTAATTTGTAGGAGGTCTCAACTATCAAATTATCTACCGTTGTACCTGCATTATTTTAATGTTCAATAGGCTGTTTATGCCAAAAAGTAAGTCCCCTAGTTTTGTTCTAAGTAGATCTGGTGGGGTAGTGGTTAAAGCATTCAACTACTAAACAAAATGTTGGTGATTCGAAACCTCCAGGCATTCTGCAAGAGAGAGATGAGGCAGTCTGCTTCTGTAAAGATTTATATTCTTGGAAACCATATGGGACAGTTCTATTCTATCCTAAAGGCCCACTATGGGTCAGAATCAATTTGATGGCAGTGGGATTGGTTTATTTGGTTTAATTTTGTTCCTATATTATCTTTCTAGTGCTTAAGGCATTTGACTGCTAACCAGAAGGCTGGCGGTTCAAACCTACCAGTCACTTCTCGGAAGGAGGATTGGGCAATCTATTGTAGAGATGTTGTTGTTGTTGTTAAGTGCCGTGGAGTCATTTCTGACTCATAGCGACCCCATGCACAGCAGAACAAAACACTGCCCGATCCCACGCCAACCCCACAATCCCTGCT
>NW_006922245.1:618751-619657 GCF_000298275.1 Orycteropus afer afer
TTATGTGCCATCGAGTCGGCCCTGACTCAAAGAGACCCCCTCCTTGGGTTGCCAAGGCAGTATCACTACAAAAGTAGATTTCCAGCTGCCCGTAGATGAATGAATTTACTTCTGGGTTCTCAATTCTGTACCATTGGTCTATTTATCTGACATTGAACAAGTACCAGGATGGTTTGATGAGTGTAGCTCTGTAGTAAGTTTTGAAATAGTGAAGTGTGAGACCTCACTTTGATTTCCTTCTTCTATACTGATTTAGCTATTGGTGCCTCCTTTCTTCCCAAATAAAGTTGGAGATTAGTTTTTCTGCTTCACTAAAAAATGTTGTTGGGATTTGGATCAGGATTAGATTATATCTGTAGATTGCTTTTGGTCATATAGACATTTTCACAATATTAAGTCTTCCAGTCTGTGAGAATGGAATCTATTCCCATTTATATAGATCTCTTTTAGTTTCTTACAGTAATGTTTTAGTTTTCCTCGTACGAGTCTTTTCCCTCCCTGATTAGGTTTATTCCTAAGTATTTTATCCTTCTCTAACCAGAAGGCTGGTGGTTCAAAGGGATCAGCCACTTCTCAGAAGGAAGACTGGTTAATCTACTTCCATAGTGATACTGTCTCAGAAACCCAAGGAGGGGTTGCTATGAGTTGGATCCAATTCGAGGGCAGTGAGGTTTTGTTTTGTTTTGTTTTGTTTTTTAGTTTTTATCCTTCTGGGGCTATTTTTCAATTATTTTGATTTCTTCATTTCTTTTTCAGAGTCCTACTTGCTGGTGTAGAGAAACCTAACTGATATTTGCATGTTGATCTTTTACCCTGCTACTTTGCTGAATCTTTCTGTTAGTTACAGCAACCTTTCTTGTAGAATTTCTAGGATTTTCTGTGTATAGTGTCATGTCGTCTGAGAAT
>NW_006922245.1:619757-625311 GCF_000298275.1 Orycteropus afer afer
TTAGCTTTAGCAAACACATTTATTTTCTTATAGTTCAGAAGGGTAGAAGTCCAAGTTCAAAGTGCCAGCTCTGGAGGCTGTGTGAAGGCCCCTCGACCTTGGCTTCAGCTCTGCCTCTTGCACTCAGTTTACTGGAGCTGGAGGTATCTCTTAACTCAAGAAGCTGCTGAGGCTGACAAACCCAATGTCAACAAGTGAAATGGCACAGTCCCAAGATTATTAAGCAACACAGCAGGCCACTAGTTCAACTCTAGAAACAGTCTCAAGATTGGCAGAGAATATGGCACAGCACTGAGATGAAGACTTGACCAAATGCAGGATCCAGGTATGCCAAAAAGGTCAAGACTTTTCTAAAATTGTCTTCTATACTGGAAGCAGACCACATCCCTATGGCAACTACTCAGCTGCTCACCGTGGAGTTGATTACCAGTCTTATCACTGGGAATAACTATATCCAGCTGCTTGTTCTCACAAGTCTGGGTCAAGAGTCGAGCCACTTCCTTTTCAGGCTGGCAGTAGTGCCCACTAGTTATGAGTGCATCCCCCTGCCTGTTAGTCCTCTGCTTGACCAAAGGCAACCCCACCCAACCACCCAACCATTTTTACCAGCTTCTGCCATGGCCTGTTGTCTTTCAGTAGAGTCAGGTAACACTGCAAAGCAGGAGAATCCAGCCAAGAAGACAGCCAGGTGACCTTAGCCCTATAGTCCTACCAGAAAATGCCAGCCCCAAAAGGCCAAAGCCAGAAGCAGCAAAGCACCCAGTAGTCTAAGAAAACAGGTGAATAGTCCTACACAATAGCAAAACTCCTGACTCAGAAACTAGAATATTACCTGGGCCAAACCCCTCAGCTGCCCAGCCCAGACTCCCACCCAGATTTTAAAAAGGTCCAGATCACTGCCTTTCAGCTGCCTGCATGCATAGATGAGATGCCCACAAGTTTCCACATATTCTCCCACCAATACAAGCAGTTCAATCAGCCACCAGAAGCCTGCTTGTCCAGGCTGACATAGTTCTGCTCCTCGCCACAAACCCAGGCCTCTACACCTGTCTGACTTCTTTCCCACCCAGCTGATGTCTGTCTTCCAGAGGGCCAGTGATTTCTGTGTCCACCCTCTTGAGTATCCTCCTTGGTTAGAAGGCATTGCCACTGTCTCTGGGATGGAGGTGTCTTTCCACTGGGCACACATGAAAAGTCACTGGTGAACTTAAGAGGTTCCTCATCAAACCTCTCTTCCAACTCTTCATCCTCCTGCAAGGCTGGAGAGATACAGTGCTGGCAGAAGTTGCTAGAAGAGCTATCTCCTCCCTCAGAGTAATGACCTTCAGGGATTCCAGGGGTTCCTTGGCAGTTGCAAATAGATGGAATGGAAAGAAAAGAAGGGTTCCCATCCTCTTAATAATACCCAGCCTTACTCTCTCTTGAGAGTCCTGTTCCGCTCGACTCCTTCTGAAGATATCTTATTCTGATCAGGATCCTCTCTATTCCTGGGAGGTCCTGAACCGCTTGGGGGGCCATGGCTTGGATATCACCAGTGGGCTGGATTTGGGGGCTGTGTGTACTTAGGATCTGATTGCTCCGTGAGGCAGCCAGTACCATTAAGACCAGTCTCTTCTGAGTCCCTGGGTCCTGAGAATGAAAGTGTGTCAGGGTCCACGAAGGGTCCTAAAGTCCCGAGGGAAGCACCATCACTGTGTTGGGCTCCACACAACGCTCTTCCTGCGGGATGCTTCTGGGCCATGACCCTGGGGCTTCCTGAGGGTTTTAGGTCACAGCCATCATGGTAGGTTCTGATGCTAAAGTGCAGCAGTAACTCCTCCTCTAGCAGCTGGGACTGGGGCCAGGGAAAACTATGGGAGCAGCCTATTTCCCTTTCTTGTCTTATTGCCTTAGGTAGGACTTCCAGTACAATAGTGAATAAGAGTAGTGAAAAATGGCATTCTTGCCTCATTCTCAAGGAAAATATTCTCAATCTTTCTCCACTGAGAGTAATGTTGGCTGTTGGTTTTGCATATATGCCCTTGATTATGTTGAGGAATTTCCCTTCTATTTCTGGGAGTTTTTATCAGGAAAGGGTGTTGGATTTTATTAAATGCTTTTTCTGCATTGATTGAGATGATCATGAGATTCTTTTCCTTTCTTTTATTTATGTGCTGCATTATGTTGATTGATTTTCTAATGGTGAACCATCCTTACATACCTGGTATGACCTACTTGATTATAGTATATAATTTTTTGATATATTGTTGAACTATTCTGGCCAAAATTTTGTTTTGAATTTTTGCATTTATGTTCATGAAGGATATAGGTTATTAATTTTCTTTTCCGGTGGTGTCTTTGCCTGGTTTTGGCATCACAGTTATGATAGCTTCATAGAACAAATTAGGGATTATTCCTTTCTTTTCTACATTCTGGAGTAGTTTGAATTGAATTGCTATTACCTCTTCTCTGAATGTTTGATAGAAGTCGCTAGTGAAGCTATCTGGGCCAGGGCTTTTATTATTTCTCAACATTTTTTTTAACAACTTCTTAAGTTTCTTCTTTTGTTACAGGTTGGTTTAAATTTTCTACCATTTTCTGTGCCAGCTTAGGCAGGTACTGTGTTTCTAAAAATTTGTCCACTTTTCTAGATTTTCAAATTTATTGGAGTATAGTTTTCCATAATATTCTGTTATGACCCTTTTTACCTCACTAAGTTCTCTTATAATGTCATTTGTCTCATTTCTTATTTTGGTTATTTGCGTCATCTCATTTTTTACCTTTGTCAGTCTGGACAGTGATTTGTCAATTTTATTCATCTTCTCAAACAACATCTAGTCTTTTTTCTTTCTATTATTCTTCTGTTTTCTATTTCATTTTCTTCTGATCTGATCTTTATTAATTCCTTATTTGGTGATTGTGGACTTCTTTTTTTTTTTTCCCCCCTAATTGTTTGGGTTGTAAGATTAAGCTATTGATTTTGGCCCTTTCTTTTTTTGTGATGAGTGCATTTATTGCTTTAAATTCTCCTCTAAGCACTGCTGTTGCTTACAACAAAGGTATTGGTATGTTGTGTTTTCATTCTTATTTGATTACAAGAATTTTTTAAACTTCATTTTTAATCTCTTCTATCACCCAAACTGAGCTCTGGTAGCACAATGCCTAAGGCATGTGATTGCTAACTAGAAGATTGGTAGTTCAAACCCACGGAAACAAAACTGGGCAATCTACTTCCATAAAGATCTACCACCTCGGAAACCCAATGAGGGTTGCTATAATTCGAATCGATTCAATGACAGTGGGGTTTTTTTTGGTATCACCCAAACTACCAGTGGTCTGTCAGTTTGTCATATTGTACTGGCTTACGTGTTGCTATGATGTTGGAAGTTTTGCCACCGGTATTTAAAGTATACCAGAATCACCCATGGTGCACAAGTTTCAGCAGAACTTGCAGGCTAAGACACACTAGGAAGAAGAATGAGGCAGTCTACTTCTAAAAAAAATTGGCCAGTGAACACCTTATGACTGAGTAGCAGTAGAACATTTTCTGTCATAGTGTTGGAAGGCAGTTAGAAGGCACTCAAAATACGACTAGGGAAGAGCTTCCTCAAAGTAGAGTTGGCTTTAATGACATGGATGGAGTAAAGCTTTCAGGACCTTCATTTGCTGATGTAGCATGACTCAAAATGAGAAGAAACAGCTGCAAACATCCATTAATAATCAGAACATAGAATGTACAAAGTTTGAATGTAGGAAAATTGGAAGCTGTCAAAAATGAAATGATACACAAAGTTCAATATCCTAGGCATTAGTGAGCTGAAATGAACTGGTATTTGCAGTTTTGAGTAGGACAATCACATGAGCTACTTTGCCTGGAATGACAAATTGAAGAGGAATGATGTCACATTCATTGTCAAAAAGAACATTTCAAGATCTTTCTTGAAGGACAATGCTATCAGTGATAGGATAATATCTAAAGCATACAAGGAAGACCAGTTAATGATTATTATTCAAATTTAAGCACCAACAACTAAAGTCAAAGATTAAGAAATTCAATATTTCTACCAACTTCTGCAGTCTGAAATTGACAAACATGCAATCAAGATGCCGCTATTTACCAGCTGTGTTATCTTGAATGAGTCATAGCCTCTTGGAGTCTCTTTCCTCCAAAATGTTAAAAACAATATAATATTTTTTGTATGCCTACCATGTGCCAATCCACCAGCCACTCCTCGGAAGGAAGGTTGGGCAATCTACTTCTGTAGTGATACCACCCAAAGGGGGGGGTCGCTATGAGTAGGATATGACTCTACGGCAGTGGGTTTGATTTGGTTTTGGTTTACCATGTGCCAAGAAATTAATGAAGCAACTCCATGAGTTACATAATATTTTTCTCCCTATTTTACCTATGTTATAAGAATGAGATGAGTTAACATATTTAAAATATACAGCACTATCCTTGGTACATTTGACCCTTGATTAATATTACTGAATCACAAAATACCCTTCTGAAAATAATATATTATCCCAATGTCTCTTGGGCACAAGATTTCAGTGACTAAATTCCAAGTTTGCATTTGTGTCTTCAGTGGTATTGATTCCATTACATTGTCATAAGCTAGTGGAAAAAGAAGAGAGAGGACATGATGCTGAAAATAAATGATGCATGCAAACCAAGAGATGACCAGATTAAGGCAGACATATGCTAATAAAATGTTTTATGGAGAAAAGTGATGAGAGTACTGTGATTTCACCAAACATGTAGTACTCTAGGCCTGTGCAACCAGTGCAATGGCAGTCAAGGACATACTTGCATTGTAAGCAGTGACCTAGTTTCAGCAAAACAACATCATCCATTTCATTAAATTGTTTATTTTAACTTTGTTACTGTTATGCTTTTCTTTGCACTTAAACCACTGCTTTATTTGGGTTTTACAAATCATTGAATATGCAAAACATATCTGGTTATGTTTGTATGTTTAAATAACATTATAATGAAAAAATATATATCAACAACAACAGCATAAAAGATGCATTGCTATCTATTAGTGATTAGAATGTGAAAGTTGGAAACAAAGAAGAAAGACCAGTTGTTGGAAAATATGGTCTTGTTGATAGAAACTACAAAGAGATCACATGATAGAATTTTGCCAGATCAATGACTTATTCATTGAAAATATCTTTCTTTAACAACATAGATGGTGATTATATAAATAGACTTCATCAGATGGAATACACAGGAATCCAATCAAATCTGTGGAAAGAGAGAATGGAGAAGCACACTATCATCAGTCAGAACAAGGCCAGGAGTCAACTGTGAAGTAGACCATAAATTGATTATATAAAAGCTCAAGTTGAAGCTGAAGAAATTTAAAACATGTCCATGAGAACCAAAATATGACCTAGAGTTTATCCCACATGAATGTAGAGACCATCTCAAGAATTGATTTTTGTGCATTGAACACTAATGAATGGAGACCAGATGAATTGTGGGATGACCTCAGGAACATCATAGATGAAAAAAGCAAAAGGTCATTAAAAAGATTAGAAAGAAAGAAAAAAAAAAAGTCAGAAG